>NC_142932.1:24744846-24839846 GCF_046866305.1 Octopus bimaculoides | reverse complement strand
CTAATATCACCACCCCACAGCCTGGTGTCACAGTGAAGTAAACTCATTGATCTAAATACCTGAAACAGTCGAATTCCTTCAAATCACTCACACCTAACTGCTTTGGGAGAGGGGAAGTGACACTGGACAGAGTATTCTTACATACCTCTAAAATAACTAGATAGTCATGTTTGGAATATTTTTGATTATAGGTTTTCTTAATCAAGTTTAACCTGGGGCTTAACAACAACTCCAACAGCAACTTTAAGAATGGCTGTGTAAAGAAATATGAACAAAAATATTCAGCTGAACACCACTTACTCTTTCGTAACAACAGCATCAACAACAGTCGTTATTATTGCATTATAATGACATATGAAGTACATACTCTTTTACTTGTTTCAGTCATTTGACTGCGGCCATGCTAGAGCACCGCCTTTAGTCGAGCAAATTGAGCCCGGGACTTATTCCTTGTAAGCCTAGTACTTATTCTATCGGTCTCTTTATGCCGAACCGCTAAGTGACGGGGACATAAACACACCAGCATCGGTTGTTAAGCAATGCTAGGGGGACAAACACAGATACACAGAGTGGTTGGCGTTAGGAAGGGCATCCAGCTGTAGAAACTCTACACTAGCACTGGTGTAGCCATCGGGTTTCACCAGTCCTCAGTCAAATCGTCCAACCCATGCTAGCATGGAAAGCAGACGTTAAATGATGATGCTGATGATGATGATATAAAACAGGCTTCTTTCAGTTTCCATCTACCAAATTCACTCACAAGGCTTTGGTCGGCCCGAGGCTATAGTAGAAGACACTTGCCTAAGGTGCCACGCAGTGGGACGGAAACCCGGGACCATGTGGTTGGTAAGCAAGCTACTTACCACACATCCACTCATGGAAAAAAATACAATATCCCAGAAAATTAAGTTGCATCTTAAAAATACAAGTTCAAGGACAGAGTTAGTTGTTAGTGAGGATTCAACAAAGGGCCTACAAAGCTTGTGCATCTTATAAACCCTCAGATACAATATCTATCATCATCATCATCATCATCGTTTTAAGAGCGCATGGCCTAGTGGTTAGGGTGTTGAATATATATATACACGCATACACGTGTGCGTGAGTGTGTGTGTGTACGTGTGTTTGTGTCACCTTGTCTTGATATCACTTGATAGCTGTAAATGAGAATCACTTTCATACACACAATGTTATTCATTTCAAATTTTCTATGAAGAACATGCCTGACCTTGAGGAAATATTATTTTGCTTCAAAACAAGTAAGAGTTGGTGACAAGAAGGGCATCCAGCAGTAGAAAATTTGCTTGCACAAATTCCTTCTGGCCCATACAGTGCATGGAAAAGAGGACATTAAATGATGATGATGATACTGATGATATACATATATTTATGTATTTCAGTATATTTATGTATGTATATATGTATATGGGCATGTAATTATGTGTTCATGTATATGTGTGTATGCATGTATGTGCGAGAGTGTGTATGTATCATTTGATATTGTTGACCAACTTGTAGAAAACAGCAAAATGTTTGCTGATGGTAGGTCTCCATACATTCAGTAGAATAAAATTTATTGATGATGAAGAGTTGGCTAGAGCACCAAGTTTTGTCTTTAATGAATAAGCAATTAATGGTTCACACTAGCTCTGACCAATTCCCTTCCCCATATTTTCACACCTTCACACTTACATACTCACATACATACGTTAAGATCACCAGCATTCTCCCACACACATGCAGCTTCTCATCTTGGGTTCACCACTTCTTTGTTATCTCCCCTTTTTCTTAGTTCTCTTGTGTGATCCTTCTGTCCGGCATTCGCCATGATAGATCGCTGACCACTACATTTATATTTTTTTCTCCTTGTTTCTTTCTGTGTTCCTTTCAGTTGAAGAGCGTAGGCTCAAAACATTAAAGACTTTCTCTATTCCCGAGCGTTAAACTAATACATCCATTTGTTGTTTACACCACCTGTCTTTGTCTGTTGTTTTTTTCATAAATTCTCCCATACATATATATCAAGTATGGGTGTTTAGTTCACAGGTGATCTAAATGAACAGGTAGGCTAGGTAAGTGTTGTAACAGATTACTAAGCCTCCAAGGTTGTAGCAGAGATGGTAGTTATGGAGCCATTGCAGATTTCCAATATAGCGGATATATAATTGCTAAAGAGGACAACAAATGTCAAGGCATGGCAAACATCTCAAGTCATATACATTATTATTATTGGAAGAAATATTTAAAGTCTTACAGCTGTTTCTGGGATAATTCCAGAGTATGGGATATTCCATCATCAGAGACAAATAGGGAAAATGAGAAAGGTATAGATTAATGAAATGATGACAAAGAGGACAGGAGTAAAGGAATAAGGAGTTGAAGAGAGAGAAGGAAAAAGAAGCATAAAAGTTCACAGTTCAACTTTCTGATGTTGTAGAAATACATCCATAAGTCCTTAGGTGTAATCCTGCATAGACCATGTGGGTTAGAGTCCTGATATTGCAAACATCCAGAAAAAAGATGTGAACATATCAACATTCAATATATATATATAAGGCACAAAATTGTATAGCTATGAATTTTCTGTTTGTTGTGTTTTTGTTAAATATATATATATATATCGTCGCCAGTGCCCCTGGACTGGCTCTTGTGCGGGTGGCACATAAAATATACCATTTTGAGCGTGGCCGTTGCCAGTACTGCCTGACTGGCCTTCGTGCGGGTGACACATAAAAGCACCCACTACACTCTCTGAGTGGTTGGCGTTAGGAAGGGCATCCAGCTGTAGAAACTCTGCCAAATCAGATTGGAGCCTGGTGTTGTCATCTGGTTTCACCAGTCCTCAGTCAAATCATCCAATCCATGCTAGCATGGATAGCTGATGTTAAAACGATGATGATGATGATATATATATATATATATATATATATATATATATATATATATATATATATATATATATATATGTATATGTATATATATATATATTGGTGCTTTTCTTCAACTAACTCATTTACACATGTTGATTTGTCTTGACAAGTAAAAAATAAAATGTTTCATACACTCGTACACTTGTCTTCTTTCTTCAGAGAGAAACACTGCAGAAAAGAATTTGGTTTGTTCACAACAATTAAGAAGTTCAGTTACAATAATTTCAAAACACGTTTTTCTCAATAATGTTTCACTTCCTTACAGCACAGTCTTTTACATCTGCATCTGTCTTTTTCAACTACTTTCTTTCCAATAATCACCTTGTTCTTACTTGTCTTTCAACCTCAGATATTCCTTCACCTATGTAACAAATCACAATTTCCACACACTTTGTTCCAACATATTTCCTCCTTTTGTTACATTGTGTTGTGGGATCTGATTGGCATATTGCTGGAAATCTTTGACCATTTTCTATTCAAGCAGAATCTCGCATTGCTTAATTTCTCTGTAGGTTTGACTTTAGACATGCTGACATGCTAAGTATGCAAAATTTCTTCAACGACATTTTCTTTCTGCAATACCTGCTGTTATTTTACTAATTAATGCAATGATAAGTATTTCCTGACAACTGTTCCTTTGTTTGGTGCTGGTATTTTGCATGTCTTCGTGTTCTGAGTTCAAATTCTGCCAAGGTCGACTTGCCTTTCATCCTTTTGGCGTCAATAAAATAAGTACCAGTAATGCACTGGGTTGATGTAACAAACTAGCTTCCACCCACAAAATTTCAGGTTTTGTGCCTATAGTAGAAAGGATTATTATTGTTATTATCTTTATTGGCAAGCAGACAGAATTATTCATGTGCTAGACAAAATGCTGCTGAGCATTTCCTCATTCCTTACTTTCTGCGTTCAAATTCTACCATGGTCAACTTTGCCTTTCATCACATGGTGATTTTGCACTGTGAAATCCTACAGGATCTTATAATTATAACGCTCATTGACAACTTCTAGATCATGTTGATCCTGTCATCCATTTTCTTTGAATCCAAATTTCCTGCACTTTTATGTTTCTACTTTACCGCACATCTGGCATTTACCATCTTGCTTGTTAATTTTTGTCATAATAGTTTTATCAAATTGTTTGTCCTTACGCAGTTACAATTAGAATATCTGTTTTTCACTTTAGTCCCCCAATTCTCAAACAATCCCACTATTTTAACTTTTGTTTGCCACACAACCTATTTAATGCTTCCTAGTTTTCTATTACATTATTCCTTTAAAGCAATCCTTTACTGTTTCCATGTTTCCATCATTGATATGGTTGGTTGTGAATATAAGCATTTCTTCACATTTCCTAAAATACTTTTCTGTTCCAAGTCTGTTACATTGAATAGCATCTCTTGTGATCTCTAGATAAAAATTATAGTGCTTTGCTAAGTTTTTTCTTTTTTTTTGTACATCTATCAATTTTTTTTTCTTTTACATTTGAAGGGAGGTTGCAGAATATCTCATATCTCATGATTTTCCTTCTATCTAGCTTTGTTTCTAAGATTTTCCAACACACCTTACAGTATACTCCAGTTTTATGTCTCAGATTTTTCTTATTTACATAATCATCATGCAACACCAAATATTTATATCTCACATTCTACTTCAGTGGTTTTAGGAAGTGGAAAGCAGTTTCCCTCAGGCTACCCACATTTGTCAATTTTAAACTGCATCCAAATATCTATGCTAAAAATTTGTCTATATCAAAGAATTCATCTCTTTCCTTGATCTTTAACCATAAGCACCAGATAGTCTATACCTTCACTAATTATGGTTGAATGGTATCTTTGGTTTACTATTTCTTAATATCAGACAAAGGGATTACAACAATAAGAAGCAGTTGGGTGAATGAATACCTTTGAAAAATATTTTATACATCAACACAACTTACCAAAACCTGATGCACATATGGTTTTCATAAATGTGTAATTTTAGTTAATATTTCTTCTCTCATTATATCCAGTATTTTAGTATTTAATTTACTATGTAATTTTAGAGCAGTAGACATCCCTGAGTATCTGGGTAATGCAAAGATGAAGGTAGAGAAAAGAGATTAGAAGAGTTGCAGAGAAGAGTTGAGATACATAAGTTAGCTTTGACATTAAGTATAACTTATGCCATCCTGAATATAACCACAAAAATAAAAGTTTAACATTTATTTCTCATGTATGATGCATATAATTTTTAGGTTAAAAAATCTGGGAAAAAGTATGCATTATATATACATCAATAAATCATGTAGTTTCAAGAAAGCCATCATGTTTTAAGACATATGATTCAATATCCAATATAAGAATTATAATTTGTATAATTTTTATAGTAAACTAGATTGTAAAAATATGCCAAATATTAAACGACATATTTATATAAACACATATGCATGCTAATGCATACATACACAGAGGATTAGGAAATATATACAATATGGGATCTAGGAGATAAGATAAGGTAGGGATGATGCAAGGAAGTAAAACAATTGCATCAAAAGGATTTTGGCAATGTTGAGAAACAATATTCTAATTTAAAGAAACCAGTCATAAGGAACTGGTTTTGTCAATTATATTGACTTTATTATATAATTTGGTGCACTTGCTTTACCAATACTCAAGGATGAACTTCTAATGTAGGACAAGCTGAAAGAGTATTTGATTTTTAATCTGATGTTCTATAATTCTCCATCGAACAGTTTACATTTTTAACTCATCGACATTAACACACCACCAAAAGCAAGGAGGTGGTATGGTAATATTTGTAAAGTAAAAGAGTAGGACATGTATAATGGCATAGACAGTAAATCGTTTAATTAAAAACTTAGTAGTATTTATTTCTAATCATCTACATTTTGGACATCATTATTACGATGACAAAGATGTAGATGTCCATAGATTAGACATAATTTCCTATTAAAGTGATATAATGACTTACTTCCTGGATAGAACCATTATAGACATTTCTTACATTATTAATACATTCAGGTACGACTTATAATCATTATAACCCTTTCCCCATCCACTAATTATTTGAGGCTTCATGTCTATGTTTTAAATCACTAATCATTTTTTTTTTATTATAACGATTATTCTTTTTTTTTATATTTTCAGGTGAGTATGCTATCTCTGTCTTTTGTAAGCTGAACAAAATCAGGTCAGATCATGGAAATTTTTTTTTCCATCTTTGCTATGCATTATGAAAGGGAATTTGAATTTATTTAAATGTATGTAAGTGAATTTTTATCGTGTATATATATTTAGCAAGCATGTTTGAATATGACAAATATTATGTATCTAGTAAATTTTAATTAATTTACAAAAGTAGTGATGACTAAATACAAGAATCACTTTTGATAGGTGAGTTATGTGTTCCTGAAAAACTTGCTGCAACATAAAAAAATCCCATGATGCAAGATATATTTTCTCATGTTATGAAGTGAGAATAAGTTTCAATGGATATTTTCAAAAGAAAAACAACAACAAAAAAAATAAGCAGTACAACCACTTTTATGCATGAAAGTAACAATTTCTAAACATATACAGTACTGAATGTTTAAATTCAAAAGATATAGGATAGGAAATAAGGAAGAATCTTATCATAACAAAGGATATTCTTACTACAAAAGATGATTGCTGATGTTAAGGATGGTGATGGAATGAGATTTACAGGGAGGATGGGGGACACTATCTTCTGCCATAGAGTTTATCATCATCACAATTTGTTTGTGGGATGAAAAACTTATCCAGAGTTGTTTGATGTTTATGGTGCATCATCTCTTAGTACAGCTCAGTGTAGAAATTCATACCAATTTAAACTCATTTTGTATTTTTATGTTATATTTTAAGATGAGGGTTTTCATCAACAAAAACTTAAAAACCTTCCTCTATAAGTGCAAACTCTTTAGTAATATTCTTTGCAGTCAATTCACAGCACTCGTGCTAACTGCATCAGCTTCTCATTAGACAAACTTCCTCTGTGGGACACAAGCAACTCTACCACATCATCTTCTATGACTTCTTCAAATTCTATGTCATTTGCAAGTATCACAATATCTTTTTGAATCTGGACTTTTGCTTGTGGAAAACTTGTAAAGTCATGAGTATTATCCAGCCATATTTTCTCAAGCATCATTCAACATTAAGGGTGTCACTTCATTTTTTAATTCAGCTTTGTTATCCAAACATCCATTATATTGAACATCTTCCAGTACTGTCTTTAAAAGTATTTTTAGGGATATGTTCTACTCTCACATAATCAAAAAGCTCATCTAAATTCACTGGGTGGTGTTATGCATTGTCTAAAAACAGTAAAGCTTTGTTGGAAGTATTGTCTGGCACTGTATCCTTCTACAGCAGGTGTTTGTTAGCCACTCTTTGATAAGGCCCTCAATCATCCATACCTTTTTATTTGAACGCCAAATCAGAAGCAAATTAAACTTGAAAATAACTCTTGAAAATCCCTTGGATTTTCAGAGTGATATACAAGGGTCTATAATTTTATATCATCAGTGGCATTTTCTCCTACAGTAAGTGGTAGGAAATATTTTGAAGCTTTAAAACTTGGTGTTGATTTTTCTTCTCAAGAAATAATAGCAGACAGAGTCAATGACTATTGAAGAGGTTGCAAGAAGCAATGAAAATTTTAGAGAAAAAAAACTAAGCAAATGAGTGGAAATCGAACCAGTGAGTGTGTTAATCAATAAGGCACTAAAACAGAATGACTCTCCCCAGACACAATATGATATACAGGAATTCAACATATTGCGTAAGATTTGAATATTCAATTCTGGTAATGGGTTACATTTCCAGAAGAGATCATTTACAAGCTTGCTTTCTCATATCAAGTACACTGCAGCTTAGCATATCAACTGGAATGGCTGAAATCTCCTGTCTCACAGAAGTTTGTAACAGCATGCAGGATCACCTTTCAGGATAGCGCCCATTGCTTTCCAAATTGCTGTCAGGGTTTTCTTTGGTTTGCAATGATGGATCTTTGGCTGGTGAAGTATGCTTCAACCATATATGCAATTTCTTTTGGAATCCACAATATTATGAGGATCACCAATACCAGCTATTGGTAAAAAATAGTAAAATCTTAGATAATATGTTAATCTCCTGTATATCAGTTTTCGGATCTTTTTTAAAAACGGGGGCCACATTTTTCATTAACGAAACACTTTGAAACTTGGAACACTGGTAGAATGGGTCATATAAAACATCTTTTTCTCTTAGTCTTCTTTAAAAAAAAAGAAATCCATAAATTATTCCATGTTAAAGTTGTCGTATTTCTGTAATTTCAACCAATCACTGACGTCCATTCAGCCGATATACATTAAGTGCCGACTACATAAACAAACGATTCTGAAACAATTAATCCTAACCCTAACCCTAACTCTAACCCTAACCCTAACCCTAGGGTTAGGGTTAGGGTTAAAGCAAATTTAAAATGAAAAAAGCAAATAAAACGAAGAATCGTTTGTTTATGTAGTCGGCACTTAATGTATATCGACTGAATGGACGTCAGTGATTGGTTGAAATTATCGAAATAAGACAATTTTTTACATGAAATAAATTCGAATACAAAAATATTTTTCTGTTCTATAACACAAAATAGATAAGTATACGAAGTTTGAAAGTCTTTCCGTACCAAAAACACTACGTAAAACATTAATGAAAAATGTGGCCCCCGTTTTAAAAAAGATCCCAGTTATTTAATAACTATATTAAGTATTATCTTTATAATCCAAGATACTAGTATTTAAAATGTTTTGTTATGGCCCGCCGTGTATATATGTACACACGCATATAACTATATATATATATATACACACACACAACTGTCTATCTATCGTCTATCTATCTATTTATTTATCTATTTATCTGTCAGTCTATCCATCTATTGATCTGTCTATTTTGCTTCTTTATCAGCATCATGCTTACTTCTCTTCATTATCTGCTTAATTATGAAAAGCTCACTTTTTTCTATTTCAAAAAAGAAAAAAGAAAATGAAATAAAAAACAAACAAACAAACAAAAAACAGTATTTGAATTTCAGTCACTTTTTATTTTTTTATTTTCACTTCAATTACTTTTCTGTTTTTGATGCCAGGTTATGAAATTGTTGAATGAATGTGAAAAGTATATTTTTAACTTTGATTTATGCATGAACTTGTGTATATATATGTAAAGTGTGTGTATGTGCCTGAGTATGTGTGTATGAGAGATTGAGATAGAGAAAATGTGTGTGTGTGTGTGTGAGTTTGTATCTGAGCATGGCTGTACACTAGTTTATATTTAGAAATGTGCACATTTACATGTTTGTGTGTCTAAGGAAGTAATTGAATTATTTTCATTTTTTTTTTCTAAATATGTGTGCGTGTTTATATACGCATGTGTGTGTTAATAAAAGAAAGAAATAGCACTAGTGAGAGAGTAAGATAGAGAAACAGAAAAAGAAGTGGTTGTACGTGTGATGTGTGTGTATTTGAGGGATTTTCTTTTTTTTTTTTTTTTTGCAAGTTTATACGTGAATATGCTTTTCAGAAAATCATCACACATATGTGTACGCTCATGAGTTTACATGTAGTGTATTTCGTTTTTTCCTGTTTGCATATTTGTATATTTTTATAGGTTTATATACACACACACATACATATATGTATATATATGTGTATGTATATGTTAAAATGTATGGGAGTGATCTTTGATTGCGTAATATGATGCATGTGCATTTTTAAAATTATTGTACGTATATTTTGTAAATTTTCGTTGTTTATGTAAAACTGCAAATGTGTTCCTGTTTTGTGTTATCTTTATATGCCTGCACACAGTGTGTGTGTGTGTGTGTGTGTGTGTGTGTGTGTGTGTGTGTGTGTGTGTGTGTGTGTGTGTGTGTGTGTGTGTGTGTGTGTGTGTGTGTGTGTGTGTGTGTGTGTGTGTGTGTGCGTGCGTGCGTGCGTGCGTGCGTGCGTGTGTGTGTGTGTGTGTAATGTTGTTATTTGTGGAAATGTGTTTATTGTATGTGTGTTTCTGTGCTGAAATTTAGTGTGTTGCTCTATTCCCACATATGTGTTTGAATATGTGTGCGTATGAAACATTTTGTAATCATCAGAAGGCACCATATTTTTATTTATTTACTGTTTTTATTTACATTGTTGTTATAGAAAGCAATTGAATAGCTAGTCATTGATCTTGATGCATACACATTAAATTAATGAATATAAATAATTTAAAAAAAGGAATAAAAAACACAGACCAAAATTGCAATTATATATAATTAGGTAATAGATTAATCAGAAAATTCTAAATTTTCCCTTTTACTGCTGATTTTTTAAAATCATTTCTGTCACTATTATTATTATTCCAATTGTTATCATTATTATTATTCAGGTCAATTTTATTGCTGTTTACTAATTGATATATTTTCAAATATAATTTTTGTCATCTATGAACTTGACAGAGTTCCTCCTATTTTATAGTTGTAGACCACATGAGACATAAGTCTTTAAACATACTACACTGTGGAACTGGTCAACACAATATCCAGTAGAATAGAAATAAATGACAACAAGCAACACAACGAAAAATAAAATACTTAGTGCTGTGGTTTTAGTGAGGAAAAGGAATATTTCATAATCCATTTTAGTACTATTGAAAAGGTTGCAAGACGCAACGAAAATTTTAAGAAAATAAAAAATAATAAGTGGAAATTTTAACGGTGAGTGTGTTAAATTTCAAGGCACAATAAGAAAATGACTTTCCCCAGACACATTTTAGTACATTGTTCTGAAAAAAATTTTTTTTTCATATCTGGTACCACACCAGATATGAAGAGAGAGCCATAGAAAGAGCAAACACAATAGCTAACTTGACCAAGACCACCCTGGTTCCTGATACAAATTTCCTGTTTAAAAGTGATCTAAATTGAAACCACCTACCAAGATTTTTTGATAATTTATATTCTAAATGACAAAGTTATTTCAGAAAATTTTAATATTATTTTCAAAATTTATGGAAACAAAAGCAGTGTATTTCATCAGAAGGGTTAAAATTATGGCAAGCGATATTTATTATTTTGTTTCCATTCTTATTTACAAAGTATTTTCACTGCTTCACTTTATATCTCTGCTGAAAACTATGAACAATGTGTGTTCTCTCTACTGGCTAAGCCAGAGAATAAAATGCTTTGTAGTAACTATTCTGGTTTCTTGCATTCTGATTTTAAATCTAGCTGAAGATGACTTAGGTTTTCATTCTGCTGACCAGTTTAGGGTGGCAGATTAGCAAAATTGCTAAAAGCAACAATCAGGATGCCTTGTGGTATGTGTTCTGACTTTTTGCATTCCAGGCTGAAATCTCACTGTGGCTTACTTGAGTGGCAGAGCCAGTTTCCTGATTAAAATACCACTACCTGGCCCTTGGGTGCTTTTAGCAGTGTCCACTCTGCTACAAATATCAGGGCTAGGCTCGTAATTTGAGAGTCCCCTCCCTCAAGGACCTGCAAAGGTTCATGAATACTGTTCCTTCTCCTGACACATATAGTAATTTAATTATCTTTACAGATCTCCTAGACTAGCAGTAAATTCCTGTTTATATAGCATTAAGTAGTTGCTAGGTTAGAATCACTATCTATGAGAGGATTTGAGATCAGTATTGTAAATCAACAAAATACTTGCTAACTACTAACACTACAGCTATTTCATCTTCTTCTTCTACCACATGTCACTTCTAGTAGAGCTGATTTCTAATCAAAAATATTCCAGTTATGACCATTCCATCTTCTTCCCAGACCCAGACACTGTACAATCAGATTCCACCCTATCTAATTTTTTTTTTTTTTTTTTTTTTTATAAGTAAAGCATAACTTATCCTGTGGTCCCTATCAACAGTTAAGAAGACTGAGTTATGTAAAGTATCAAGTATCGGATCTATTTTAAAACGGGGGCGCCAGTTTTCATTTATGTTTTATGTAGTGTTTTTGGTACGGAAAGACTTTCAAACTTCGTATACTTATCTATTTTGTGTTATAGAACAGAAAAATATTTTTGTATTCGAATTTATTTCATGTAAAAATTGTCTTATTTCGATAATTTCTACTAATCACTGACGTCTATTCAGTTGAAAACAGTTAGCGCTATAACGGTGTATATCGTATTAATCCCCTAACCCTAACCCTAACTAGACTGTTAACCGTAACCCTAACCCTAACTCTAGAATCCGAACTCTAAAATTGTTACACACATAGATACGCACAGCATAATCTATTATATGAACAATATATGCGTATAAATTACGATTAAACTGGATGAAATATGTCACAGGGAATAACATTTTTATGACCACCCAGCAGTAACTCTATTCAGCTGAATAGACGTCAGTGATTGGTTGAAATTACAGAAATACGACAACTTTAACATGGAATAACTTGCGAATTCCTTTTTTTTGTTAAGAAGACTAAGAGTAAAAGATGTTTTATATGACACATTCTACCAGTGTCCCAAGTTTCAAAGTGTTTCGTTAGTGTTTCGTTAAGAAAATACTGGCGCCCCCGTTTTAAAATAGATCCAAAGTATCTTTAGAATGGATACAGCATATTGTTCTTGTCAGGATGTGTATATTGAACCCATTATCATGTAGTCCAGTGACTTTTTTAGTCAGCAGCCATCTATAGCTTCCCTGTGAATATTTAAACAAAGAATTACTGATGCAATGGAAAACATAATAAAGCAACAGATAAACTCCTTGTGCACTGAGATCATGAACTGGTTTCAATCACCATCTTTTAAGCCATTCCATTCCTTTTACAGAGCTATTGAGAAAAGCATAAACATTACACAGTCACAATATTCGTCTCTTAATAATCTGAGCTCTTCAGCTTATGCAAGTAATCAATAACTTTTGGTATCTTGAGATTTGTTTTTGTCTTCAAAGAAAATAAATCATAAATACTTATCCTGTTCTTTACTAATTATTATTACACTCCTTGTAGGGTCATTCATTTAAAGTAATCGACAAACTTTCTACTTAACACCTCAAATTCCCTTAACATCAAACTTGGTTAAATCCAGTCTCTGACTATACATCTACGTACATACTTCTGTTTCCACTTATACATTGTCAAACACATATACATACTGCGACATCCAGTTACCAGTCTTAATTCAAACCTCTTCATTCTCTAGAAGAGTGTCAGCATCAATTTATATCACTCCAAATCTAATCTTTGGTGTCAGCAAGCATATTACTAGACAGACAGCCTGACTCTAGTACACAGCATCCAATTCTCCACTTAGCTAAAAATTGCTACTGGGCTACCTACTTACAGGATTGTCATTTAAGATTCCCTACTAGCCAAACAGGATTATCCCAGGGTTGGTTAGATAATTGCTCATTGATAACAAATAAATCGCTATAAGTACTGAATAACTAGAACTTGCCTTCACCATGTTCATCAAATGTTTTAACTCCAGGGCAAATTACATTTGCATGTTTTTTTTTATTTTCAAATCCTATATATTTGGTTTGTTTTATTTTGTGTGTAGCAAAGAGGTAGGGAACCTGCAGTTTTGAGACAAAGCTATAGCTGTGACAGCCTGCTGTCTATCCGCGAATTCTAAATCTTCATTTTCCATTTACTTTTGAAATAATAGTATACTGGTGATGCAAAATAATCAATAACTTATATATAGCATGTAAATGTCACAAAAGTAATTATATTTTTAATTAACTCATTTTTACAGAATATTATCACTGCATCAGCATGAAGTTTGATACATGCTGCCAAATCAAGTCTACATTAATTGAAATGTAGTCTTCAAATTAAAAATAAAAATAAAAAACACACAAGGTTCTTTTCTCTTGGTTTAGCACCATCTTTTTAATATGAAAGCATTCATTACAGTTAGATTTCTTAAGCATACCTCTTGGCAGTTTTAGTCCTTTCTTTATTATAAGCTCAAATTTCACCAAGGTCATTCTTACCTTTCCTTACTCTGGTGGCATTTGGAATATGTTAGTATATGTTAATGAATTAAGTGCCACAAATGTAATGTTTGGTTGATTGACTTGACAATGTTGCTGGACCACAGGCAATAAATAAACTGGTCAAATAAAGTACACCTATCATGCCAATTTTTTGGTACCACTGCTTGATCTTCAATAATGTTTTTATATATAAATAATTTAACAAATCATTGGTGCATTAATAGTATTCAGTTTCATGTGTTCTGTACTACTGTATATCTATTTGTCTGTCTGCCTCTCTCTCCATATATATATATGTATATATATATATATATATATATATATATATATAAAGAACAAGCAGCATCTAGTTTCAAGCCTGTGTTTAGATTTCATCTGCAACTGAGCTACCTTATTAACTGTTCACAAAAGTCGCATTTATAAACTCAATTATTACTAAGAGATTGAATAAACTAGGTAGACAGATTTGCATGGATGATGCATTCTTGGAAGTTGAATTCTTTAATAAATTATGAATGTTAGTAATAAGCTTAATAGTGTCTTGTTTCAATTCCATGCTGTATGACAAAATAAATCTGTAGGTTTTTAATCAGTGACATGTAAACATCTTGTTTTTATATGCAATACATTCAGGAATAGAAAAAGAGGCACTGGTTAGACTAATTTCAATCTTGTGTTGGAATTTTATCAGCTACTGAGTATCCCTTTTTAACTGTCTTTGTTTATATACCCACTAATACCAGGGACTTAAGTAAACTGAATAGATCTATTTGCAAATAACATCATTCTTAGCAGTTAATTTGATTACTAGTAGGTTAACATGTTTCTATGCTATACCATAAGGCAGACTATATCAATAGATTTTTAAATAACACTCTAAATGCACAGACATAAACACTTTATATACAATATCTTTGTGGACAGAAAATAAATTGTCTATATTTAGAAAATTCATATGCTCAGATAGCTCCTCTCTCTCTCTCTTTGCTATAAATTCTATAAATTGAATGAACCCATTCATCTGAAAAGCTTGTTTAGAGTTAAATATATGCACATGTGTCATGAATCACATTTATTATAATGTAACATTGTATAGATAACAAACACACATGCACAGACATGTAGACACACACATACAAATTCAAATCACAAGGTATTGGTTAATAATACAAAGTTGCCTAAGGTGACATGCAGTGGGGATTGAACACAAAGCCATGTGGTTATCAGGCAAACTTCTTAACTATACAACCAGTCATGCACTTATTTTATTGATTTTTGGAGTGATGAAAAACAAATTCAACATCAGAATAATTTGAATTCAGAGCACAAAAAGATAAATGATCATTGAATTAAATTTTGAGCAGTATTGAGTTCTGTCCCTTCATATTCGAAGTTGAAATCTTAGTGGGGTCAACTTTGCCTTTTCATCCCATCTGAATATAGACCACACTAGGATCAATTCAAATTATCACATCGCCCACTCACTCCCTTACAAATTTGTGGCTTTAAGAATCAACTTTGCTTTTATTCTTCAGGGGACTAAAAGTAGTGTGGTGTTGGTGGTGGTAGTTGTAGTAATATTGGAATGGTCGTATTTCCAAGATGCTGTATTTGGAATAGAATTTAATTCAAATCAGAACAAAGTATGTTAGGAGTTATTTGGTGGAAGAAACAATGGTGATCAAAAGGGTAAGAGTGAAAAGTAAGAGAAAAGTAGAAACGGGCCTAGCTTAAGGGTCAATTAATCAAACGCAGAATAGCGATCTATAAAGGATTTAACTCCTAAATACTTCCTTATGAGATGAGGAAGCCTGGGGAAATGGTGCGGAATGGTGTGGGAATAAGAAGAGAATAATTAACTTAGGGAAACGTTAATACTGTGTGTGTGTGTGTATGTTTCTGTTTGAAAGATAGTGATAGAGAGCTGGATAAAAGAAAACAGAAAGAGAACGAGAGAAAACGTAGAGAAAACGTAGAGAACAGTAGAACAGAGGGGGTGAAACATAATATAAAGCTTAAAAAGGATATTAAAATACAGAGAGCGAAGAAAGTATTTTGATAAAGAGAGGGAGGGAGAGGATTGTGATGATAATGATATTTTAAGAGGATAAAATTTCGTTTATTTGCAGTTCAAAATATGAACGGTGTCGACTGTTTCAACTAACCACAAGTACATAGATCGATAGACACTTAACTGTCACAGGACGAAGCCAGTACAAATGCATGGATAAAATGAGTACATAGTTTGAGGCGTTGCTTCAGCCAGCTTTCTCATATTCTATCGTTCACTTCCCATCCAAAACTTTTGACTCTTTCATAATAATATTCTTTCTCTCTCTCTCACCATCAACCATATCCTTTACACTCCACTTCTTTAATATCTTTTTTTATCACAATCCAAGCGGCAAAACCGTTCTTTTTTTTTCTCTCTTTTTCTTTCTCAGTCGAAGAATCAAGGGTTCAAAACATTAGGTATTCTGTTTCTCAAGGAAACTGAACATATCTAACTCTCCTACACAAATGGGTAGAGTGGACAGCATTCATTTACGAACTTGTAAGGTACTTTGATACATACGGTAATATTAGTAATTCTTGAAACATTCCATAATGCTGACGGCATTTCTACGAATAATTAATTGCAAGTGAAATTCGCTGAAATAACCGAGAATCATCTATTTAATCATCCTAATTTCAATGAGCTGACAGCCACACTGCTTCAAGTAGACAGACGGTAGTTAAAAGACCACGTGCACCAAAAGACTGAAAAGGCGAGATGTTGGAAAAGATACTGACTGGTCAATTCTGAGTGACTGCAGTTCATCATCTCTACCAGAAACTGAAGAGGGCTCCTTGTCTACGATGTAGAAAGGGCATTGTTACATAACGAGGTGATGATAATGTAAAATATGAGAAATTTCAGTCTGTTAAATAAAATGGGTGGAGGGAGAAGAGTTGTGCAATTAAAATAATAACATTAACCAAATGTTTTGTTGTCCTACAAAAGGTCAAGAAGTTGCTCGAGCCACCAAACCAGTCTCTGTGTAGTGACCATGATCTGTTAGAAATAACAACTATACCTCGCACCATTCCGTCTTCAAAAAAACAAGGACAAATTAGTGATGTTGTCCTAAATATAGAGACTCCCAACCCCGCAAAAAAAAAAACAGGGACCAAGTTAGGATATCAACTAGTGATATAACATGAAGGTAGGCTATGTGGATTGTGTGAACACAGTTACATACTTCAGAAATACAAGATTGCTTGCAGATATAGCATCTTGTGTGATACCGATATAAGAATTTGCTCATGATAGAGAAAACAATATTTAAGAAAATAAGGATAATAGAGCGTCGGAGATTAAATGGAATTTTTCTGTCATTCGCTTCGAGTTCAAATACCATTAAAAGCCAACTTTGGTATCATACCTCCAGGAATCGTTAAAATGAGTTGTATGCAGCGTAATTTCAGTTGATTGTACTCAGAACACTGGCCTCGTACATAGTCAAAAGCAACTAATATTAAGGATAACTTCTATTGAATACAATCTGAAAATACTTTTTGAGAAACTCTTTTCATTTTGCCTCTCCTATACATTTGTTATGTACATTTGGAAGCTCTCTTCAGTTGTACAGAATAAACGATCTTTTCACAGTAAATGTAAACGGTTTTCAGCAATATTCTAACTTTGAGAACAAAAAAAATGCTTCAGAGTCAGCTCAACCAATTGAAATGCAATCACATTTACCAAAATTTATTTTATGACAGAATACTTAACATTATCGATTTTTTTAAATACATAGATCCACGGGCTCTTCCTGACTCTAGTCACGTGGATATAGTCGCAATTTGGTCAGTGGTTAATGAACAGTAAGAGGTATGGAAAAGGGGGTAAAAAGCGAATGAGAATATTACAGTTAAAAATAAACTGTGGAAGAGACTGAAAGAATACGTAATTGGAAAAAAATTTAGAAGTTAACCTATGTGGAGTCGAAATTCTTAAGCTTGTCACAGAAATTTTTCGTGACAGGAGTCCAGAGATGAGCTGACCCACACACATCTATACTTGCATGCATGAATGAATACACTCTCATACATGCAATAAATTTCAAGATATGAATAGACAAAAGAAAGTGCACTCTTCCTCGGGAAACAGGATCTTGTGTTAGAGAAAAATCCGAAATAAATACATAGAGAGAAGAAGCTTTCGTTTCACAGTCTCTAAAATGAACCGCAACTTCAGTTTAACGCATGTATCTTTCGATATGTGTGCAGTACATATACTGTATTACACATGTGCTCACATTGTGTGTGTGTGTGTGTGTGTGTGTGTGTTTGTCCCCCCGAACATTGCTTGACAACCGATGGTGGTGTGTTTACGTCCCCGTAACTTGGCGGTTCGGCAAAAGAACCCAATAGAATAAGTACTAGGCTTCCAAAGAATAAGTCCTGGGGTCGATTTGCTCGACTAAAGGCAGTGCTCCAGCATGGCCGCAGTCAAATGACTGAAACAAGTAAAATAGTAAAAAAGATTAAAGAGTATGTGTGTGTGTGTATGTGTGCGTGTATGTACGTATATACACTTAAGTATAGAGAACAGACCGCAGTCACAAAAGCTAAAACGAACTGAGTAATGTTATTGTCACCTGCGACCACATTAACAGTTAAAGTTCACGTAAGTGTAGTCTCGCTAGTTTCCAATCGTTGGCATTTCTCTTTATTACTTTCACACAAATATCTCAGGACCCCCAGTCTTGTATCATACCTTTGTTGCCTTCTCTGTTACACCTCAATTGTTCATTCATTAATTCAATCATGCATCCCTTTTCTTACACAAACTTCACTGGTTTATTTGTCGATGTTGTTTAACCCCAGGTCAGTAAAGATTAAGCTGACCTTATGACCAAACGCATTCCAGCTATGATCATTGTCCCCTCCCTACGCGTAAGGAATCCAGGGCCACATTATCCAACATAACTTTTGTAAGGCGTTAGACAATAATGGAGTTGTGGGGAAATTTGACTACTATTTCTAGTAGGTCGGGTGACCACATAAGGCTCCTACATGAATAGTAGCCCAGTATGTGCTGTGACAGAGGAAAGGCAAGGGGGGACGTGCTGTCCACTTAGCAGTTCCCGTAAATGTCATTGCAACGGTTAATGTGTAGACTGCAAGCTCTCTCTCTCTCTCTCCTTCTCTCTCTTTCGGGGTAAAGGTATACATTTATTTATTCTCTATGTATGAGTATTTAAAACTACTGTTCGTTTGAATACAGAAGCAGATAGAGAGAGAGAGAAATGGATGATGAGAAGAAACGATAAAATAGAATGAAAAACAGAATTAAAGAGCATGATTGAAAGTGGACGATCAGAAGAGGTTAACTGAAGAAGAATGATTAAAAAATTTTGGACGAAAGAGACACTCAAAGGAGACAAGAAAGGCAACTGAAAAACGTGGATGCTAAAGAAGATAAAAGGAAGAATGATAAGGAAGGAACAACCAGAAAGAAAGTAAATACGACTGAGATGAAAGAAAAAAAGATAAACAATATGAAAGAGGAAAGAATGTTGAAGAGAAAGCAAAGGGAAATATTGAAGTATGAAACTATTATTTGAAAGATGGAGAAAGAATATTTGAAAAGAACAGAGTGAAAGAAGATTACCTAAAAGAAATACGGAGAAGACTGTTTATATATATATATATATATATATATATATATATATATATATATATATATAGTATTATTTAAAAGAAAAAAAGGAACTTTTAAGAGAAAGAGAGAGAGAGAGTAAACTTTATTTCAGAGACAAACTTTTGAGAGGGAACGAAACATTTAAACAAAAGAAAAAAGGGTGATGGACTTACGTTTAAAAGCGATGAATAAAACAAAATATTGAGAGTATACGTTTGAAAGAGAAGAATAAGTGGATTTACGAAAGAGAAAGACAGAAAAAAAAAAGTAGATATATAAAGTTTAACAACTTTTCGAAAGTACATTAAGAAACAAGTTGCTGTTATTGTTTTTGTTATTCCTCCCACGGCAAACTCTTTATGGCTTTTATTTATCTATCACCCGCCCCCTTTTCAACTGACACCACTAAACGAGGGCGTCTCGGAGTTTTTTGTACGCACCGAGGATATTAACATCTCATCTCATTTACACCTATGTGTACCAGGTACTCGATATTAAGCCAGCTTTTTGGCGTTGTTAATATCGTTGTTCTTATTATTAATGCTATATGGAGTTACCTTTAATTATACTCAGCAACACATCAATTATATATTCAGAAAGTATTAAAGAAAGCGATAGTGTTTACATATCGTAGCGGTGCATATATATATATATATATATATATATATATATATATATATATATATATATATATATATATATATATATATATATATATATAATCGGATAGCTCAACCGTGAAATGACACTTAAGCGAAAAGGGATTTTACACAGATTCAGCTGAAATCGAAAAGGAAATAAAGAGGAAGAAAAAAAAAAACGAAGTTTTATCTGTTTAACAAAACAATGTTTTGCTCACAAAAGCCGCGATTTTTAAACCCATAGCCGTCTGTATTTATTCGTGTTTTTTTTTTATGTTAAGATGTTTTACAATATTTATTAACAAACAACCTGCATGCAGCTCACTCATTTTGTAGTTTTAGTTTCTGATTTCGTTTTTTTACTGTTAAAAAGAAAGAAAAAAACAAGGTAAATTTGTTAGAGATTTCAAAACTATTTCTTATATTACACATAAAACAAGAAAAGAAAATAATCGAGGATATAAGTTTCTATAAAATAGAATTTAACATTGATAGGGGACTGAGGAGTAAGAGACAAACACTTGGTGAGCTGATCCCCAGCTTCGACTCTCGATCCAAAATTTTCACTTTTCATGCAATTTGAAAGGAGGCACGCACTTTCTGGTATTCCGTTTGCCTATTATTATGAGGATTTGTACCTAGTTTTTGAAATCGTGTTACACAGGTAACTAAATTTTGTTGCTGAAATGAATAAGTATTAAGATGCCATCTGCAAACTGAGCTATCTTGGATGGACGATGGTAACATGTTTCACTTCACTCCAAAGCCGTCTCTTCCTCTTTTTAGTCATCGTACACACCATCGTTCCTTTTTTTGATGGTGAAAATGGTGTGAGTGACGGTGACAGTGGTGGGAGAGACAGTGGCGATCGTGGTACCTGGAAATCCGGATTACACAAAAAGTTCTCTCTCGTTTGCGGCGCCTCCACACCTATTCAATGCCCACCTGTTCAACTACAGTATGTTGCAGGTAAGTGTACCAAATCTCTTATCTTAACAACGATATTCTTATGAAGTAGGACGGGGATTTAATCTAATAATAAAGTAGGGCAATTAGTGAAGTGAATGGCCTTCAACAGGACCGGAGACTTTCCGCAGTTTAATCTTTGCTGCTTGCACTGAAAATAATTTTTATTGCTTAGCTTCAGACTTATACTACGGAATGTTCCTCAAATATATTTAGTAGCTTTAGTAAAACTAGTTTTAACAAGGATTCTATCCGTGTAGCAGTCTCGGTTTGTCAACGTACTTTTTATCAATTGAAAGCAGACACGTCTTTTCCAAAACAAGATAACTCAAATATCAAGAACCAAATATCGATCCCTTTCCCTACTTGTCCGTTATCTATTATAATAATAATCGTTTTTATTTGATAGTAAAAAGGGATCTGAACTATTTCTTAATAATTTGAGAATGATTTCTCAAAAATAATTCAAGATAGTTTCTCCTTGTTTATTATCAATGGTCTCTGCATGTTGAAACATGTTTGCATTTACATGAGTTACCGAGTTCGATTTACTGAATTACCTTAATTTTCCACGTATTCTTGTGCCCTTGACAAAGCTGGATTTCTTTTTTAATTAATAAATAGTCCATCTGATGTCAGTCTCAGGAGTTTTGGAACAACTCGAGACAATAATAAAATCCAATTCGTCCAAAATGATGAGCAGTAGGATAGTACCTATCATCTCATGATATTAATGTGAACTTCTTAACTACTTGGCTATACCTGCATCTGTTACACACAAAAAACGAATACATAGCACACCAAAACAAGGTACATATGGGGTAGAGGAGATTGTGGAGGATGATTTGATACGCAATGTTGATTCCAAAGTAGTATTTCGAACCTGTTTGTCAATGATTTATGTACTTAAATGTCTGCAGCTATGTTATAGTTGACACTTAAGCCACGTTTTTTTTTACCTTCAATCGCCGATTGTTTATTATTTTACTTGTTTCAGTCATTTGACTGCGACCATGCTGGAGCACCGCCTTTAGTCAAACAAATCGACCGTAGGACTTATTCTTTGTAAGCCTATTACTAGTACTTATTCTATCGATCTCTTTTGCCAAACCGCTAGGTTATGGGGACATAAAGACATCAACATCGGTTGTCAAGCGATGGTAGGGGGACAAACGCAGACACAAACATATATATATATATATATATATATATATATATATATATATATATATATATACGACGGGCTTCTTTCAGTCTCCGTCTGTCAAAGCCACTCACAAGGCTTTGGTCGGCCCGAGGCTATAGCAGAAGACACTTGTCCAAGGTGCCACGCTGTGTGACTGAACCCGGGGGAAATTTTACCTCTTTCTCTAACGTTTTCCAGAATTCAACTGGTTTCCAGCCACTGAAACATGATCTTTCAGAGAGTGCTATTGCAAACCTACACAAGTGAACGTGTGAAAAACAAAATAGGAATCTTGAAGGAAGCATCTATAAAATTTGTTTTTAAACATCAAATGGCCATGGGGTCCACCAAGATAAAATAGTTATCGAAGGGGTCCAATAAGTAAAAAAATGGTTGAAAACTACATCTCTAGTTCCCATCACTGTTCCCATTCCTTCCTTTCCAGAACTTCCCCACCCACTTTCCACAAGGGTTAACTTATAAAGGGTCAAGAGGAACATTAATGACACCAATGGCATGCAAAGGGTTCGAGCACCGCTCTGTCCTTCTGACCCAGCAAGTAAAAATCTATAAATAAGTAAGATAAAATGGTTTGATTATTGCTCCATTGCTAATAGGACAGATTTGAGCAATTGTCACCGTTATGTTATCGGTCACTTACAAACGTGTTGAAGATAAGTCAATGTATCTGAAAAACCAGCTTCGATTTCTGGTCGTAGTTTTTCCATATCAATTGCTTTTAATGTTTATTAAAGAATGCCATACGTACAATAACCGGCGAGGTTTTTAATTGAACACCCACGGTTTGTTTAATACCTGGCACCGTAATAAACGCAAAATTATGCCTTTTCGATGATTATTACACATTTATCAAATTGATTTTATGTTAAGCTACATGTTCCCTGATGACACTTTCAAATATTTTAGATAGTCTTTAAATACTATATCATATTCATGCATTTGTTCATACATTTAATAAAATATTGTTTTGATGTCATAAGAATTCATAAACTTCGAGAGAACGTGAAATAATTTCCTTTGGAACGATGGGTCTCGAAGCAAATAAAGCTATGTTGGGTTAAAAACTGTTTGTTGTTATTGTTATACACATTTATATTCATTAACATTTAAAATAACATTCAGGCAAAAAGGAAAAAAACGAAAAACAAGAAAATACGAATTCAGCATCGAAATCATACATTATCAGTTATCTCCAACTAATAAAAGGTGTTATATTTATAAT
The DNA here is from genome assembly GCF_046866305.1 of Octopus bimaculoides. Lineage (NCBI taxonomy): Eukaryota > Metazoa > Mollusca > Cephalopoda > Octopoda > Octopodidae > Octopus > Octopus bimaculoides. The sequence goes on along the minus strand of NC_142932.1, from coordinate 24,816,170 downwards.
TTTGTAAAATTCATGCACTTTAGGAAGCATTAGTCAGCTACATATGTGACATTAAATTACTTACGGTTGGAAATCGAAATCGAATCACGCACATTTACCTTCTCACGTCTACGGTTTGTTCGAATCTTCTCTTCCTGAGAAACACATACTGCAACGTTTCTCGAAGTTCGATGGCATTGTTCACATGACTAACAATGAGAAAATATTAGTATTTATATACGATGAAGTGCTTTTTATTTTTTTTATTTCTTATAACTTTAGATGATTAAAAAGAAATATTTTCGTTCACAAACAAGCATTAGTCATCTTCGTGTTAGTTGATATGACACAAAAGAACATTAACAATAATATTTACGATTTAAATTTCATTGCAGATTTTCTCACGACACATATCTGAAAAAAAAAAAAAATCATTGAAGGATAAAATTTTCGCAACAAATAGTCCGATTAATTTTGAATGTTTATTTTATTTATTTATTTATATAACATAGCAAAGCTATGTTTTATACAAATTCACATGCATTTGTAGGCTTTTTTATTTTTTAGCAGCATGCAACTTCTTGTCATTTGTTCCCATATTGGTATTGGGTCTCTTAAATCACCTTTTGTAAATAGACCAGCAAATGGTGTTCTCAAGCGTTTGGCTGTGCATGAAGTAAAAAATCTCCAGCATAGTTACCATTAGTTGACTATTATCCTCTAGCAGCCTTAGTCTAAAAGATGCTACTCTATAAGAAAGGTAAACATGAGTGCCAACTATTTGAAGATCAAAAATGCATGTGAAACCATAGATTTCATGAAGAAGTAGTCCAGTCAAGAAGCATTCTTGTTGAGTTGGATGCACAATTTATACACTTTCTTGAATATTGTTTAATTGCATATCTGGATAACCTTCATCAAACTCAGAGCCTCTTTTTTTAGGAATTCCTTTGTTTATTGTTTCATGCATAAAAGGATGGTAACTGATCATGCAGCAGTGTTTGAGCAAAAGAGTGTTTCTGGCAAAATTTGAAAATGCCATTAATGTAGTTTCCTTTGGAAGAAAGGATTAAATGACAATTTCTACAGTAAAAGAGAGTATTTGTCCATTCTCTAAGTGAACAACCAGTTCTTAAACTGATAGATTTTGTTCATGAATAGGGTTGCCTAATTATTCTCCAAAATGTCTCATTGCTACCAATATACTGTGCTATCCGAAATTGTTTAACTCCATCTTTTGTTGAAGTGAACATTTCATTTTCAGAACTCTTGTTAAAATATTTACAATTGTACCTGACAGAGTTTATGTATACACATATTTATGTGGTTATGTCTTAGCAATAGGTTACTATCCTTTGATGTCAAGTATTGGCTAAATTGGTTAAATTTTGATTCAAAGTCTCCATCATATGGTGCTTTCCTATTTTATGATAGATATCCATTGTCAACTATTAGGGTTTCTTTAATAACATTTTTTAGATAATATTTATATATATCTTGTCTTTCATGTTAGGTGCCTTGGAGACCATAAACTCTTTGATTTGACTATTTCAAAAAATTATTTGTTGCTTGTGGTGTTTGAAGTTTCTGCTGACATAAAATAAATCTCAATAATGTGAATTTTGTTTAAAAACCAGATTAAAAGAATGTGTTCTTATTTGACATTCATTTGTGTAGATATGACAAAGTTCTGGTAGAAATATGTGTGACTTCGTTATAAGATCCATTAATTTGGAAACCTTGTAATGAAAACTCTTGTAAATATGTTATATCTGTTAATGTACGAGGGATGCTGAAAAGTTCCTGGCTTTGTGTAAAAGAAAATAGAGGAGGATGAGTTAAGTATGATTTTATTTAACGTATTCTCCCTATGAGATCCACACATTTATTGCAATGATCCTTCAGTTTTTCTGAGCCCTGTAAAAGAACTCAGAAGATTGGGCCTCCAACCAGGCCTTTCACAATACTCTTAAAGTTTTGGAAAAAGTACATATACAACAGATTTTGTTTTGTTTGGCATTGCAAGTAAGTCTCATTCCATAGGTTTTATCTACACAAAATTCTTGGTACTTTATTATACAACAATTATCCTCCATATGCATCATATGCGTGGAGGCGCAATGGCCCAGTGGTTAGGGCAGCGGACTCACGGTCCTAGGATCGCGGTTTCGATTCCCAGACCGGGCGTTGTGAGTGTTTATTGACCGAAAACACCTAAAGCTCCACGAGGCTCCGGCAGGGGATGGTGGCGAACCCTGCTGTATTCTTTCACCACAACTTTCTCTCACTCTTACTTCCTGTTTCTGTTGTGCTTGTAATTCAAAGGGTCAGCCTTGTCACACTGTGTCACGCTGAATATCCCAGAGAACTACGTTATGGGTGCACGTGACTGAGGAGTGCTCAGCCACTTGCACATTAATTTCATGAGCAGGCTGTTCCGTTGATCGGATCAACTGGAATCCTCGACGTTGTAAGCGACGGAGTGCCAACAACAGCATCATATGCCCATATCAGCCTTAATGTTACATTTGATACTCATTATATTCAGTTTTTCTATCAACAACTCACTACATTTTGTTGTACAAGATACACGAACATTTTACATCCTCTGGAGCAAGCATATGTCATTTCTTTCCAATCATTGCAATCTTCAGATTTCAAAAGCATGTCTCACTACTATGTAATATTGCATTTTGTACACATGCATCATGCAGTCTCATCTTTACTTTGAGATAGAAATCCTCTGTAGTCAGTGTAGCTAATAGGTTCCTAAATATTTTCCATCCTAACTTAGCCTACTATACCTCCAGCACACCCACTTCTGCTGCTAATTAGGTCACCGAGGTAGTAAAAATTGTCAGCTATTTTTAGCGAACTTCTGTGGATTGGGGAGAATTAATATTTTTACTTTCATTACATACAATCATATAAATTACGTGTGTGTATGTGTGTGTGTGTATGTGTGTGCATATGTGTGTGCATGTAACATGTATGTATAGTTAAAAGTGTTAGTTCAATGTTGAGCTAGTTCACTATCCTAATAGAAAACTCTAAGCATTTACTACTGATTGGACATATACAATTGATATAGATGCAGCATATAACCTGTTCCAGTCAGTTAAACAATATCTGCTTGAAATTGCCTAACTGACTGAAACAGATGATAATTTATACTATCGGTATTAATTAAATATATACATGTGTGTGTGTGTGTATATCTCTATTTATACATATGTTTATGTGTGTGTATACATATCTGTATGTGTGTACATGTATATATTTTTGTAGGTATATAAAAAAATATATATGGGTATATATATAAATATATGTTGTTCATTGGTAATTGTTATCTCTCTAGGTCCTTTCTTTGAAGTAATGACTACATGTCTATGATTATTTAATATTATGTATTAACTGGCTTTCCATATGATATCCTGGTAATTTACTCAATAAATATTTTCTTCTTGGAAACCCTTGGTTAACTGCTGTGCTGTGTCCATCTGTGTGCAATAGGACAACTGGGTTTTTTTTTTCCAGATCGTTACCAATGTCGCCTCCCTGGCACATGAAAAGACATTCAAGCGAGAGCATTGCCAGTGCCGATGAACTGGCTCCTGTGCAGGTGGCATGTAAAATGCACCATTTCGAGCGTGGCCATTGCCAGTACCGACTGACTGGCCCTCGTGCCGGTGGCACGTAAAAGCACCCACTACACTCTCAGAGTGGTTGGCATTAGGAAGGGCATCCAGCTGTAGAAACTCTGCCAAATCAGATTGGAGCCTGGTGTCGCCTCCTGGTCCACCAGTCCTCAGTCAAATCGTCCAACCCATGCTAGTATGGAAAGCGAATGTTAAACTACGACGATGATGATGATGATGATGATGATGATGAAACTACACCATTTTCTTGAATCTTGTTATTGTGTTAGCTTATTTGTATCAGATGTTCAGAATAGGGTATGTTGGTTGAGAACTTCAGAGCCAGAAAGGAAAGAAGTAGAAGCAAGTTAGTGACTGTTCAGAACATAGCTGTCATTGAAAGTAGATTGAAGTAACACAAAATCTTGGAAGATACACGGAAAATAGAGAAACAAAAAAGAAAGCCTGAAAGTGATTTAACATTCTAAAGAGATAATAGTGTAATGTGAAAATATTCATTTTATACATTATATATATGTATCCATGTCTGTCTGTATATATGTCAGTCTATATATATATGTATATATATATATATATATATATATATATGTGTGTGTGTGTGTGTGTGTGTGTGTGTGTGTGTGTGTGTGTGTATTAGAATAATATTTAAGAACTAGGTCTCTTGCACTTTTAGTTTCTTCAAAATAAATGTTATAGCTACTTTGATCAAAGCAGTTACAAAGCAATGCTAAATAAAGCAACTATAAAATTCATTAACCTATTCCCAGTTGAGTCAGAATTAATGTTACTAATCTCATAGTAAGTGAGAATGTCAATGTCTAGTGACCCTCAGTGACCTACATAGTGTCTCTTTTATTAGCTCCCATGACCTAACTTAGGTAATAAAAAAATTAACTTAAGATGTTTGTTGACATGTACTATATAAATTATTTTGGGCATTCTACAGCCCTGCCTCCAGCATTCTTAAGCAATATCTTGTTATTAAAGAAACTTATAATTTAGAATGCTTAACTGAACAACAATTTCACCCACAAGAGAAGAGTTTACATGGTTGATGAGTAAGAATGAGTTAGCCAGGGTTATTTTTAACTGCATTTCAATTTATTAGCTGAATTTGTGTTAAGAGTCTTCCTAGTTAGCTGTTGATATCTAAATTAACATTGGCTGAAGAGAAATTTAAAAAAAGCTATATATATAGATATATATATATATAATATACAGATATAGGGCAGGGAATCGTCAATTAGTAATAAAATTAATAATTAACAATTTTGCCAAGTAGTTCAGTATGAAAAAACCTTTATCGGTAAAACCATTTATAATCATAAATATACAGGGATTAGCTTGAGTTGCTTCTCCAACATACTGAAAATTTAGAAATAGCAGTCAAAGAACTACGGATTCCAAACTACAAATTTTTTCTCTAACGGATGGCGATATTTATGGCACACACAGAACAAAAAACAGGAGAGAAAAGCAAAAACAAACCTGTCTTTAGAGAAAAAATTTGTAGTTTGGAATCAGTAGTTCTTTGACTGCTATTTCTAAATTTTCAGTATGTTGGAGAAGCAACTCAAGGTAATCTCTGTATATTTATGATTATATATATATATATATATATATATATATATATAAATAACACATACATATATATACATATATATACATATACATACATCATCATCATCATCATCATCGTTTAACGTCCGCTTTCCATGCTAGCATGGGTTCGACGATTTGACTGAGGACTGGTGAAACCGGATGGCAACACCAGGCTCCAGTCTGATTTGGCAGAGTTTCTACAGCTGGATGCCCTTCCTAACGCCAACCACAACTACTGTAATAAACACATTTTTACCGAATGTGAGGAAATGTAGCCTTCAAAGGGCTGAGGAATTTTTGCTTTATCTATCATAAAATAAAATCTGGTTTTCAGTGCATGATGCATGTACACATACACAGATTAATGATTCCACCAAATTTACTGGCCTGCATCTGTAAATGTTCGCTTTCCAAATACTGACTATCTCATTGCTCATAAATTGAACTACTGACCTTAAATTGTACAATAAATAAATTGTAATTGGATTATTTTTTAACTGCCTCCACCTATACTCACTCCCAGCCCACATTGCTCAAATTGACTATGTGCATGGATGCATACATATGCACGTATATTTGTTGAGATACAAATAAATGTGCATGAATGTAACCTTTATATACACACATCACAAATATATACAGATGTGAGAATGTATATATATATGTGTGTGTGTGTGTGTGTGTGTGTGTGTGTGCACAAAGATAAATATATGTATGCATGGAATGAATGACCAGGATAGTTGCTTGGAATGAAAATAAGTCGTAGAGAAACGGCTAGGGTTAATGATAAGGTTAATAATGGTGGGAAGAGGTTGCCGAGGAAAGGATCTGTGCATTAATGGTTTGGAATAGATTTTCAGTTGTGATAGAAGTTAATCCACCGGCTAACAACAACACTGTTCACGCTGATAAAGTTTTAATTTTTTCTGGCTCTACTTTCCAAGTGACTATGAATGCTTTCTGTTGCATTCTTTGAAAAAAACACTCACTGTCAATGTTGAGTGTTAACTCGTTTGCTCTGTTGTCAAATGGAATGAAGTTTGAGTATCTTTGTCATAGAATATACTTTTTGTGTAGTTATTTTGCAAGAAATTCAGGTAATTTCTCTGAACCTAATAACATGACCTAGTGTCAACTCCTTGCTACTTAATGTCCCAGAAAAGGCAAAAATAATACTCAGTCTCCCTCTTTTGTTTATTCTCCATAAATATGAGAACTCTGGTCAAAAGAGGTCAACATATTTTTTTTGCGTCACAGAACCATGATTTTACATGTTTTGTCATGAGATTATGTGATGTTCATGTCTGTACCAAGAGTATTAGCTGAAATGAACTGGAAATTTTCTTGCCTTTTTTTCTTTTCTCAGTTATATAACGTGCACTATGTTATATAGTAAGAAAAATAAATCAATATTAACTGTCAGACAATAAATAATACTTTGGATTTATCTAGTAGACCTCACTGATATTCTTGACGTAGTTTTCTCTTTCTAAAATCTAATTTTCTCTTTTTAATGTTTATTGTTTGTCTGGTTTTGTTGATTTTTGGTACCAATCTAAGTATCTGGACCTTATATTATGGACTGTCAAATATAACACGACACTGTTTATATGGGAAGTAAGAAAAATCATAATGTATTGGAATTCCATCATCTTTATGTGAGGGAGAAGGTTGGTTACTTATCAAAATCCTGCTTAGGTATTTGAAAGCAATTCAGAGTGTTATGAATCGGCCTTGAAATGTATTTTTTCTTTTTTCATTTTGATGTCCCGGAGTGAATCAATCTTAGAGTGGTGCTTTGTAACCAGAAACTTCTCTTTTATTGTCTGATAAGAGTAGAGTAATTTGACATTTGAAACCATCGCCATTTTTATATGGTAATCTCACACGCCATTTTCTAACTGTTCCCCACCTGTATTCTTATGTATTCACATACACACACACACTCTCTTCCATCTTCCTTTTCATTCTCTTCTAAGGATCCTCTTTCATCTCGAGAATTTTCTTTCTCGTCTGTTTCTCTCCAAAGCTATTCAGGGATTTTAGTTCAAAACCAATAATAATGTATCATGTTTACTTGGCAAGGTAATGGCGAAGAAAAGACAACAGGAAAAGCAAGCCAAGTAGTAAATGTAAAACAGAAATATGCGACATTATCAGAGTTATACGAGAAGATAGACAAACCAATTTTTATTAATTCAGGGTTAAAAAAATACTAGCATCAGCATTTTGTGCATGTAGTGACCTATAATACATCAATTAAAATGTTAAATGCTGGTTTGCCTTGCTGATATATGTGGTCTGGTGTGTGTATTGTTGGCACTCCGTCTCTTACAACGTCGAGAGTTCCAGTTGATCCGATCAATGGAACAGCCTGCTTGTGAAATTAACGTGCAAGTGGCTGAGCACTCCACAGATACGTGTACCCTTAACGTAGTTCTCGGGGATATTCAGCATGGCTCAGTGTGAGAAGGCTGACCCTTTGAATTACAGAGACAACAGAAAGTAAGAGTGAGAGAAAGTTGTGGTGAAAGAGTACAGCAGGGTTCGCCACCATCCCCTGCCGGAGCCTTGTGGAGCTTTAGGTGTCTTCGCTCAATAAACACTCACAACGCCCTGTCTGGGAATCGAAACCGCGATCCTATGACCGCGAGTCCGCTGCCCTAACCACTGGGCCATTGCGCTTCCACTGATGTGTGTATACACTCATGTATATACACCTTTTTATGTGTGAAAATACACTCACACACACACACGTACACATATATAAACAGGAGTATAAGTGGAGTAGCAATGTGTCTGAGCACCCAGGCTAATGTTACTTTGGGCATTCCCTCCTCTTGGTTACCAGACAAAATAGGTCCCTCACACCTGCTCCTGAGACTGACTGGTCCATTTGCTCCTTCTTGTTTCATGTATGTGCTGAATAATAGAGCGTTAGTCATTTTGTTATTCAATTATAAGATTTTTCTCAGTCAAGTTTAATTCTTAACTTTAAATCAGACCAAGTGGAATTGAAAATTTATGATAATCACACTTCACGTTTAAGAGTGTATTTATCTTAAGCATGGAATTTAAATCGATTTCATGAATATCGTTCTATAAGAACGCGTGAACGCACTACAGTTCTCATAGTTTATGTATTGGTTTAATAGTTTATTATATAGGTTCAAGCAACACCTTATATTTTATCATTGTAAGCAAATGAGGGATCAGCGAGTTCCATCCACAGTTGTCGCTCGACTTGCTAGGAAAAACAGCTAAATTGCTTAAGCTTAAATTTTATTTGATAGTGTAGCCCTAGATACATTCACTATGTTTCAGTAAAAAGTGGGATGGTCTTAGCAAGAATACATTTGATCAAAAATATGCTTAAGTTCTAAAAATGGCAATCCTTCCATATTGGTAGACATCATCACCCACATAATCAACCTTTATGACATGGATAAAGTGGTTAGCCTAAAAAAGAGGTTGAATAACACCGTCTTCTCATACCGACACTATTTATACTAATAAAGAAGGATCGCTATGAAAACATCCTTACATGAAATTATAAAGACCCTAAAATTCAATTAGGGACAAAAGAATTTTTTTTTCCAGGTGTTGGTTAATCTAGTTGAGGATTTCCCTGTCGCCACCATGACTTAAATATTATTAGTTTCTTTTTGTTTCTATTTGATATTTCTTTTGTCACTTCATCGCATCTCTACTATTTATTTCTCTCGTGATTTTATTATTTCCACTTTCGACTGTCTCCTCTTTAGCCAAAGAATCAACCTTTAATGGCCATTCGACCTTGCTACAAAATACGCTTTCGCATCCATGCAAATAGCTTTTTATTTCATGTTTTATTTTATTTACCTGAAAAATTATATTATTTTGTTTCAGTGAAAAAAAAAAAACCTTCAAAAGCATTCCTGTTCAAAACTTTCATTTAAATTCCAGGCAGTATTTACACTCTCTTAAATATGGAAAAGAGTAAGATTTATAGTGGAGCTTTTGAAAGAATATCACTACCTTATAGAGGAAGGAAAAGGGTACAGAATTGGATGCTTTTCGCTGTTCTTCTTGTATTCCTTTGTTTCATACAACAGGAATTTGATTCTGGAAAAATTTTTTATTCAATTTTTTTTTTTTTTTTTTTTACATTGTCGCCTACCCCTTCCAATTCTGCACCCTTTTGCATCCTCATGAAATAGTAGTGATAGCTATTCCAAAACTCTGACAAGAATTTATTATACAGTGTAATAGTAGTACACATTATATCTGAATTAAAATATAAATTTTGTTATCCTAAATCATTGATCTGCTGTTGGATCAGAGCTGCCATGGGCTAAAAATAAATGAATAAATAAATAATACCCCCTCTCTCACTAGTCTTAGCTTCGTTTTTTTTCACTCTCTAACCCGATCTTCAACGATTTAGCAGACGATCGATTTGAAGCCGGCGAAGCTTAATGAACAGTGTGTGAAGAAAGCAAACTTAATGAATGTTACTAGTTTACTGACATTGTCTTTTAAATTAAAGAATATATTTGACTGAATATTCTGTAACTAGCTTCAGCAGATCAAAAAAAATGTAATGAGTTCGATTTCAAATCAAAAGCGTACATGCTATTTACGTTTAAAACAATTTCACTGAGTCTTGCTTCTTTCTCATTTCATATTCACAAAATGTTACTTCAGTCTCTTTATCCTTTTTGTCATGTAATTAATAGTCGATTGTTTGACATTTTCGTAAACATGTTGTTGTTTAGTCACAGTTCGGACCTGATTGAACTGATATACGATCAAAGACATCCTATTCATGACCATCTTGTATGTTTTTTTTTTACTCTTCAGAATGTATTCCGGAGTACATTATCCAATGTGGTCATCTTTTTAAGACGATGGATGTGATTTGATTGCTATTTTTAGCAGGTCTAGTGTCCTCATAGATGAATTTCTCGTAAACGTCAATAGTAGATGAGTTTAATTGATTTCAGACTATAAAAGAATGTGAAGGAATGGAGTTTAGCGATATTTATGCTTTACCAATGTTAATCTTAAAAGCAGTTGTTGCTTGTAGTTAAAGATCCTTATAAACTCCTTTTAACCATTCATTACACTGTATTTAACATATGACAATTTTTATTTTTATTCTGATAATATAAAAGAAAGTAATAATATGTGTATGATGTATTTATTTGAATTTAATTGTATTGAGAAGGTGAAATAATTTGCGAGAGAGCGAGAGACAGACGCTGTTCGATGCCCAACGCCATTTTGCCTCATCTTTTAGAAATATTGGTTGACTATTTTTTCTCTGGATAATTCATGAAGGAGAAAAAAAAAAGCGTAAGGTATGTCTTTAATAAGTTCTTAATGGGGACGATCTTACGGTACGAGTCCTAAATATTGGCCTTTTTTGTAAAAAGTGTCTTCGGCGATCTTTACCAAAGATCGGCCTTTTCCGTAACACCCGCACGATCTTCACTACGGTGTTAGGGTTAGGGTTTTAAGAGTCAGGGTTAGGGTTACGGTTAGGGATGGAATTCCCTAACCCAAAATAATGCATGGGATCTATTTCAAAACGGGGGGCACCAGTATTTTCTTAACGAAACACTAACGAAACACTTTGAAACTTGGGACACTGGTAGAATGTGTCATATAAAACATCTTTTACTCTTAGTCTTCTTAACAAAAAAACGTACATCGCAAGTTATTCCATGTTAAAGTTGTCGTATTTCTGTAATTTCAACCAATCACTGACGTCTATTCAGCTGAATAGAGTTACTGCTGGGCGGTCATAAAAATGTTATTCCCTGTGACATATTTCATCCTGTTTAATCGTAATTTATACGCATATATTGTTTATATAATAAATTACGCTGTGCGTATCTATGTGTGTAATAATTTTAGAGTTAGGGTTAGTTTTAGGGTTAGGGTTAGGGTTAACAGTCTAGTTAGGGTTAGGGTTAACAGTCTAGTTAGGGTTAGGGTTAGGGGATTAATACGATATACACTGTTACAGCGCTAACTGTTTTCAACTGAATAGACGTCAGTGATTAGTAGAAATTATCGAAATAAGACAATTTTTTACATGAAATAAATTCGAATACAAAATTTTTTTTTTGTTCTATAACACAAAATAGATAAGTATACGAAGTTTGAAAGTCTTTCAGTACCAAAAGCACTACATAAAACATAAATGAAAACTGGTGCCCCCGTTTTGAAATAGATCCAATGCATGAATGGTTTTCTAATATTTTATTTAAATTAAATAAAATTTATTGCATTCAATCTTTTTGACGTAACTTCACTATTTTTACAGTTAAAAAATTAACTCAAATTAGCAAATAACAGGCTTGTCAATCTCGTATTACGCAAGAATTTTCATCATTCACCATACTATCATGCATTTTGCAGAAAATTCCTGCATTTTAGAAAATCCGAATTTACGACATTTATTATCCACAGATTTTAAAGTGTAATTTTAGGCTTAGAAAACCCATACTAATGCTTGAACATCTTGAAAAAGTAATATTCAGTTTTGTTATACACAACCATGATTTTGAAGATTAGCGAGAAAAATGTGTTTTATGTTTATGTATGTTTATTTAAATATTAAACAAGCTAACAGAACTTCAACATCCCAAACACAAGTAAACAAACTGTTTAATTTTTGCATTTTCCCATCTTCAAACAAATCTTGTAACTTATCTCTAGTCCAAATTGATGTCTTTTGGTTTGTTTTAGTTTGTGTTACCTTATCTACCTTCCAATTGTTTGTATCATTGTTTTATATTTTGTCTTTAATCAACCAACTCTTAGTTGAATCTGTTGTGCAGATTACCCTGCCATCTTTTTTCGGTTGGGAATTGCAGGCAGTTTTCTTCTGTCTGGTGTTTATGGCAAAAGTTGTTATATAGTGAGCATGACTGATGATTGACACTTTTATCTTCAGGCAAGCCATATCATCATCTTCAAGTTTGTCTTGAAGAGGAAAGTGAAAGTGAAAGTAAATTTGTTAAAAGGTGGTTGAGAATGACAAGCATGTCCTGAGTGAACAGCTCTGTTATAATATGCCTGTGACTGGAAAATCACTGCTTGGAGAAGGTATTTGCTGTTCACAATAAGGGTAATCTGATATCTAGGTTTCCTTAATTGGTCCAAAATAGTTAACCCCTTTTGAGATGGATTGTTTTATTTCTTTTGCATTTATACTGTTTATGCCTATGTTTTCTCATACTTGATTATATAAAACCCCACCATCTTGTAATGTCTCTACATTTTTCTCCTTTGTGGCAAAATATTATTGTTATTATTATTATTATTATTAGTAGTAGTAGTAGTAGTAGTAGTAGTAGTAGTAGTACTAGTAGTAGTAGTAGTAGTAGTAGTAGTAGTAGTAACAACAGCGATAATAATAATTTCTTCATATAAATGCTTGACTTTTGAGTTTAGTTTGTAGGTTACATCTGCATCTGAAACTGCTTGACATCAATTGCATAATGGGTGGAGAAGGTGAGGGTCTGTATTCAAGAAACGGTAGAGATATTGATGTATGTGTGCTGGATTGATTTTTAAAGAGGAGGTTGTTTTTTTTTTTAATATCTTATTAAATTGCAAGTTCAAATGTGTATGTTATGTTACAAGTGTAGTGTATATGATTTGCAAACATGAGTGCAACTGTGTCTATGGATATGCTTCAGTTCTACTTAACATGCACTGTGTTTTTACACTGGGATGTAACTTGTTTGTTAGTGTTTATTTTTTTGCATGTTTCAATTCCAGGTTGTTTAGTGTGTTGCTTTTGCCTAAATGACTTGCATATGAAATCATGGACCATATCTTAAATATGCTAGTGGCTGCAAGCACTTGTAGCCATTATATAATGTAAATGCATAAGGATTGCAGAAGCAGCTTGATATTCTATCTGTGCACCAGCAGTTAGTGTGAAGAATACTGCATTCATTACTTCCTAATGCACTTATTGATGTACTTGATTGCTTTTTCAAGTGTATTTTTATTTGTAAACTTCCTATATGTGTAATTATGTTTAACTGAAGTATATTTATAAAGTATACAGTATATGCATGTGTAGTTGTTTGTGCATGTGAGTTTAAGCATTCTCACCTGGCTATACACTTCAGTGTGTCTATAAAATTACAGTAACATAAATGTGTATATGTGAGTATAGCAAAATAGATTGTGTGTTGGAGTGTCATGACCAAATTGGTGTGTCTATGTGCAAATAAATTCCATTTGGTGTATATTTGTATGCAATTGTAAACTCACTTTTGTATAAATTTAGCTTTGTGTATGTGAGTGCAAACAAAATCAGTTGAAGAGTGCATTTTTGTTATTGCCTACAAATTGAGTTCCAAACAAAATGCCATATGGTATTTAGTTAAGTCTCTGTTCAAATATTTTTCTCTTTTATCCTTCTGGGTTATAAAATAAGTACCAGTTATATAATTTTATTTTATCATGTATGCACTGTTATCCATATTTTTGGCCTGATGTTATAAGAAATCCTTATCTATTACAGAAAAAAATCAAGTAAACTGTAGAAGCAAAGCAACCATAAAGACCCATAAAAATAGGTCATATCAGTTTTATTAAAAAGAAATGTTTTAAATTTTAAAGTGCATGCAAATAAAACCTTAGAGATGTGTTTGAAAATTTATATAGGATCTGCCAGGTGTGTGTAAGAAATAAAACAATATATACACATATATGAAACTAGTGCAATATATATATTGGGTTATCCCATAAATAATGCAGATTTTTCAATTGCATGAACTAAAAGTCAGAGGGTGATGGGATAAACTACCTGCATTAACTTACTATAAAAGCAGGTAGTAATTTTACCTTGTGCTTTTTCTTAGTGCAAACTTTTAAGAGTGCAGTTCAATTTTAAGTTATTTTTTCAAAGTTATAGTGGCAGTGACAAAGGAATTTATTCAGCATATTTTGCTTTCTGAGTTCAATAAAGGCAACCACACAATGGAAAGTGCAAGGAATATTAATGCAGTATATGGGGATCAGACAATAAGCATAAGCCAGTGTCAACAGTGGTTACAGAAATTCCGAGCCGGAAACTACAGCCTAGAAGACGAGCCTTGTCCTGAAAGATCTGTAGAGCTCAATGAGGACGTTCTATGAACCCTGGTGGAACAAAATCCCATTGTAACTGTTGAGCAACTAGCAGAGAAGCTTGGATTTGGTCATTCAATTATTCATCGACACTTGTGTGCCATCGGAAAAGTCAGTAAATTGAGTCAATGGGTTCCTCACAAACTTTCCGCGTCTAATCGCACACAGAGAGTGAATGTGTATTCTTCTTTGCTGTCACATCTCACAAATGAACCTTTTTTGGACCGAATAGTGACTGGTAACGAGAAATAGGTTTAATTGCTGTTTGGCTTGTCTTTGAAAAAGTCACACTAAATGAATGGTCACCACATGCTTACACATGTATAATTATATACTCATGTATATGCATACGTGGGTATATGTATGCAAAGTATATATTTGACTGCATTTTGCTTGTATACACTTCCTTGTATATCTCTGTTGCATCTTCACCTTCTCTCTTCTCTTTCTACTCTCCTACTGAAGTAGCCATATATCTCCTTTACTGTAAGACACCTATTTCTATTCCTCTATTCATACTGTAATCTCTCATCACCTAGCACAAATTCACCTCCCTCATTACTACTCTCCAGTCAGATGTGGTGGGTGTGGAGGGTCTTGTTAGTTATTTGGTGATGTCATTGCTGTTGGTTCCACATTGTAAGTACTCATTACACACTGAAAAGTGGTCAGCGTTTGGAAGGGCATCCAGGCATGGAAACCATGCAAAAGTTGATAGTAAAGCTTGGTGCAGTCTTCTGATTTCCTAGCTCTTGTCAAACTGTCCAGTTTATACCAGCATAGACAATGTACTTTAAATAATGAGTAGGATGATCTTGATGCATCCATTTCACAGTAAAATACTTATGACAAACACATGCACTATAAGAAGTGAAGACATTGAGAAATCCAGCAGTTATGAAAAGCGAGTAAGCTCACCATTAGGGATTTGAACTCTGAACCACATGTTACTAGCTATTGTGAAACTTGTAGACTAGCACACTATCATCTCAGACGTTTCTTTTTCCTCTTTTGTCATCTTTTTTTATGTATGTATTGATGTGAGTGTATGCAAAAGTACACAAATGCAATTATGCATGTAACATAGTGTTTAGTATGCAAAATCCTTACATATCTTCACCAAACACATCCCTGCTGCACCTGTTGCTGCACATTTACAAGAGGTTTTTTTAGGTAGATGTGCAATTGTGTGTGTGTGGGATTGATTGAAATAATAAGCAAATAAAAATAAACCTACACTTCATTACTAGACTGAGACATTGGGTTTTGGAAATAAATTGGAAAAACCTCATTCCAAACCTCATTGAATATATATTATAAAAACTGACGAGTGGTTCTAGAGTGATAGAGAAAGCATATGTTAAGTATCTCCCAGCCTGGATTCTATGTTGTATTTAATCTGCAGATATATACCTTACTTCCCTTTTGCTCAGTATAGCTACTAAGATTCTTCCAGCAAACTCATACTTCTTTAGATATTTTAATTCTGACTTTCTATCAAACTATGGCGTTTTTGCATTACCTCCATTAATATTTTTGAACATATTTAATAGAAAACATGTTGGGAAAGGATTCACACATTTTAAATGACAAAATGTTTGAAATAAATCCAGATGCCTTGCTTTATAATTCTTTTTCCTCATTGCCTTGGAAATCTCTGATCATATTTTCTTTCCAACTACTTGCATGTAGAAATTCAATGTTTCTTCTCTTAATCCCATTCTTCACTCAAGAAGAATCTAAACGAATAAAAGGTTAAAGTTCTGATCTTTTGGTCACACTTCTTTCCTTTTTACGTATTTTCATATCTATTTGAAACAGATAAGCACACATTTATAAAATGCCACCTAAGTGGTTGCTGAAAGTGCTGAAAAGGACAATTTCAGAATTGTCCACCAGACCATAGTATCCATCAATAGAAAAAAAAAAATGACCTGTCTTATAGTTGCCACTAAAGATATGTTCTGTTAAAGAATTTAAAATCCTCAATCGCTGTTAACTCTAATATACCATACTCAACCTAGCAAGTCCATGCAAAATGGTTGGGTATTCAGGTTGGGATGCCTTTAGAAATTATGGCCTACTCATGCCAGTCACATTCCAGAAGTATTTATAGTGATGCAAACACACACATTATTATTGTTATTATTAGTATTATTATTTACAGAATTGTAAAATTCAGCACTGTTTGTCAAATCATCGCATATATATATATATAAATATTTAGAGATGTGCTTTTCTTTTTCTTTACTTGTTTTAGAGTCACTTTACTGTGGCCATAGTGGGGCACTGCATTGAAGGTTTTAGTCAAACAAATTGACCCAAGTACTTAGGTCTTTTTACTACTGCTGCTTATTGAAACAGTATCTTTTGTTGAACTGCTACGTTAGAGAAACAAAAAAAACAAAACAACACTGATTTTCAAGCAATGGGGCTGACAAAGAGAGGTACACACACACACACACACACACACACATACGCATATGTATGGGGCAATATGTGTATGTATGAATGTATATGCACAAACTTTTAAACCACACTTGTGCCTATATATATATAAATATATATACATGGTGCTTAAGCATACCCATGCCTGTGTATATATATACACACACACACGCACACACACACACATACACACGCACACACACACACACACACACACACACACACACACACACACACACACATATATATATATATATATATATATATATATATATATATATATATACATATACATATGTGTGTAATTTCCTAGCTATAAATATAAATATACACATATATACTGCCATCTGTGTATCATAGTAAATATTCTCACAGAATGCATAATGGTGTGGAATTGTCTGAGATAAAAATCTCTTCATAAACATCTTTTAAATACACACACACACATGTATATTTATATACAGTTATAAAGATTGTTTGATGTGGTGTACAGATATGAAAAATGATGAAGTTAGGATTTTTGGCTAATTATTCATTTAGCACTTTCATCTCTTTTTGAGAGATTCATCATGAATGATTTTTACTTACATAATAATTCATGCTTTCTATATATGTGTCTGTATTCGTGTGTTAGTTGAAAACAAATCTGGAGTTGAATTGAGAAAATGTTCTTTGTTATTTCGAGTCCATGAGTGGTGAATTTTTGGAGGTTTTGTAAGAGAGAGAGGAAAAAAGAAAGAAAGAAAGAAAGAGATCTTTTTCTGGGATTGATGAAATTGCTTTGTATTTTTGGTTAGTTGTCATGTTATCCAGCTGTAGAGAGGGGTCTTTTTCTGGGATGATTGAAATTAATTACAGTTCAAGAAGTCAATTTTCTTTTACTCCTTGTAGTTTTGGTCAGTTGTCATGTTACCCAGCTGTGGAAAATACACTATCAAATCATTATGGAATTTTTTAAAATGTATCTGTGTGAGAGTGTGTGTGTGTTGGTTGCTCCTGTGAATTTTGCCAGTTATTTTAGTAACAATAACCAGAACATTACTAATAATATCCAACAGTAATCTGATTTGTTTCATCTGGGACACTAATTTTTTTTAATAAGGATTTCTTGTGTTTATAGATATATTTTTTTTTTATACATTTAGTTTAATTAAGAATTTTTTAATAAAATGTAGTTCTGTTGCCTTCTGGTACTTTGGGTCATCCCTTGGGCATTTGTAGAAGGAAAAGATCTTACCCTTTCTACTGCTGGCTACCATGACAACAGACCAAAAATACAATGCAATTTCAGCTATCTTGGAGAAAGACTTTCTCTCTTTCTCTCTTTCTTTCTTTCTTTCTTTCTTTCTTTCTTTTTTACTAAGCCTCCAAAAAATTACCACACATACACATACACACGTATTCAAAATAACAAAACATTATCTTCTCAATTCAACTCCAGATTTTTTTTTTCAACTAACTCACACATATATAAAAGGCATGAATCTCCCAAAACGAGATAACAGTTCTGAATAAGTAA
The DNA here is from genome assembly GCF_046866305.1 of Octopus bimaculoides. Taxonomy (NCBI): domain Eukaryota; kingdom Metazoa; phylum Mollusca; class Cephalopoda; order Octopoda; family Octopodidae; genus Octopus; species Octopus bimaculoides. The sequence continues at coordinate 24,797,822 of NC_142932.1, read as the reverse complement.
TTATCCAAAAATCCTGACTATCTCTCTTTTCAGCAACATAATTACACACTTGCTGTTAGCGATTTCTTTTCCTTTTTTGGACCTTTCCTTTTCTCCTTTCCGATGAAGAGCTATACTCGAAACATCCAACTCTCTCTTTTCACTGAGCATCAAACTAATACATTTCTTGCACATGTCCTCTCATTGCCCATTAACTTTACTCATTTATTTGAATTGACTATATATATCGGACCTTTAATGGGGTCTTCTGTGTTGCTAGTATTCACTGTAGGATTCTAGTCTGAGGGTTACTTGCCCTACCAGCCAGGTGGGTCCTGGAAACTTTCATGGGGACTCCATTTCCTCTTTGAAGTTTTTGACATTATAATTACAATATTACTACTACCACAGCAACTATGGTTATTATTTGATAGATTGGATAAAGATGGAACAAATACAGATGGAGCACACTGATATCACTGTCTTGGAAGGGGACCACTTCGAGGCAGCAACCAGAGAATTTCTTTTGTTTTAGTTTTCAGTACCATGAGCATAACCACTGCTCAACCTATGTAACTATTATCATCATCATCATTATGAAAATGTAATCATTATTTCTATCACCATTTTTAGCATCCCTACCATCTGTTTCATCATTGTCATCATCATCATCATCATCATTTTATCTTTGTTTTCATTATCTCGTATTTTCTTTTTTCCTTGTTTCAAAATTTTCTTTACATTTTCCACCTTTTCATCTTAATCATAATCTTCATAATCAACATTGCTACCTTACCTCCTCCTTTCCAATATGCACAGTTCATAGATCTCTGGCAATTGGCAGCAGCACTAATAACACAGCAAGATCAATATTGTCATGGCAACTAGAAAGCTATGCACTTTTTTCTTCTACCATTACTACAATTTCCCTTTTCTGTATTTCACTCTACTTCCTATCTTACCGTTTCTATTTAGTAATACTTTCTTCAACATGTAAGAAGCTATTGTTTTCTTTTTTCTGTCTCTATTTTCTCTGTGTGTAAATTTGAGTGTATAAATATACCTGGTGCATGTGTGTATCTTTGTGTAATATGTAGTTTTGTGATTACTTATACATTCAGGCATATACGAGGTCACGTATTTGCATGTATTTATTCTTCTGGATGAAAGCATGAAATGTGCGCATATACATTTACAGACATGTTTTCTTTCTCTCAGTTATATATATATACACTTATTGGCACACATTTTAAGCTGAAAGGATTAAAGGGTTGTGTGTTACAATAGAACTGCACAACTACACAGGTTATGTCCCTTACATCTTCTGATATTACACCAGCTATGGCTGCATATGTCTCTTAATTTGATTAAAAGTTGCTATATTTATCAATATAGATTAATTAATTTAAAAGTTACCAATTACAGAATCAAAATGGGCATGACCAGACCAATTTGACATTCCAGCAAACTCTACTCAATGTAGTAAGAAGTTATTGAAGAAATTCAACTATTCCTTGACAACTGTCTATCTTGACATTAATCCTTGCAAATTAGGATTTTTCTTCTTAAAATATTGGACCTGATGTATGTAGTAGCCATTATACAATATTTACACCACTTGATAATACCTTAAAATGGCTTGAAGAAGCTCATGTGAAACCCCCTAATAAAATATATGTTTAGATGCCTTCTGACGGAAACAAACTTCTACAGAATTGTATCAGCTCCTGATTGCAATTTTAAATCTATAACAGCTGAAGAAAAATGTTCATTTGTAAGAGGCCACTAGTCTAAAACCTTAATATTGGCAAGTGCCATCTAACAGTATAGAGATTTGAAAGATGCCCAGTTTAATGCTGGATCATATTAAATGCTTTTTGTTTTTGTGGAGTACTCTGATATTAGTGGAAAAATTTTCATGGTAAATTTGAACAAGTTGCTTCAGTGATCCCTAAAGCTTTAAGAATGGGCTATTTCTGTGGTAGCTTGAATATCCACCCTTGTGCTTGTGTTAAAACTGTTGTTTGTTAAAATGTAAAAGAGTAGGGTACTAGTCTACTATCTGATAGTCTGATGACTGCACCTCTTGTGTCCTTCAGAGGGTTTGTTCAGCTACTGAGACCCTTTTACTATCTATGATAATGGTGAAAATTGCTGACAAGATGTGAAAATTCTCTTTGATACAAGCTCATCAGAAAATTTTATCTGTTAAATATAAGCTAATCAGCTCAAACTGACAATATATCCCAAACCAGGTACTGTTTCTGTGGCTAAATTCTGAATTAACAACATAAATTAATGGATTCTTTATAGCTAAAACATCTATAAAAGATAAATTATATGAAAATGTAGAACACTTTGTTGTTCTACTATTTTTGTTGATCTGATTCTTGCCATGCCTTTTTGAAATTGCATACAGAAAGTAGAGTTATTTATCCTGGATCAGGACCATTTTATTTTGTAGTCATATTTAACTACAAGTGGCTGAAAATATGGTTAATGTTTCCAAAATCTCACTCAAATTTGTTGCAGCCAATTCTTACTGATGCAGTGTCGATAGTAAAGAATTGATTCAATAATTTGAAAACTTTGACAAAAAGGTATCATAGAATTAAGCAATTCACCACTTCTGTCAAAAAGTTTGGCTTTTATTGGTGATTCCATTTAGAAAATGCTTGTAGTAGATTTTTGTCAAGCTACAAACATTTTACAGAGTTTGATGTTTATCTAGTTCCCTATATAGATGATCTAGTCAATATTATATTCAAACATTAATGTTACAATAAAAGTAATCTAAGTAGAATTTATTATTAAATTAATAAATACATTAAAAAAATAAAAGCAAACTAAAAAACTGAAAACAGTTTTCCAAGCTTCTAGAGGTCTATATAAATTTACAAAAGTTCCTTTGAGTATTACAACTGGTGTGTCAATGTTTCAGGTAAGTGTTGAACTTATCAACTGAAGTAATCTTTAAGATATCTATCAAATAGTTCAAATAATTTTTTGCTTATGGTGAAAAAAGTCTGAATCCAAACCAATCTTTCATTAAATGGACAAGCATAATAATCTAATCTTAAACAAAAGTGAATGTAAATATTTGATATTTCATAACTTCTTAGGTTATTTAATTTCATATGGAGAATTGTCTTGGTATGGAATATTTTCAAGCCCTCAAATACTGGAATTGTTTTGAAAGCTACTATTAAAATATCAGAATGTTAGTCAATATAAACTTGTCTGGGGATGCTGTAAAATATAAGCTGTTATTGTACCTTTTTGTTTATAGGCCCAGTATCATCAGATTCATAACACTGGGAAACATGGTTTTTCTTCTTCTGGTGTTAGAGACATGCTTCCTAATAATTATGGGGTACTGATTTCAAAGATGAAATCCATTTTACTCTATCATACCAAGATTTTTCACAAACTCAAATGTCCATTTTTCAACATTTCTGGTGTTGTCACTATTTCTAAGGGTAGATATTAGCTTCTAATCCAGACCCGTGTATGAAGCTTGACAAAACTTTGAAAATATAGTTTTTCGTTATCATTTAAAGTAATTGCAACTACAAAAGTGAAAACAAAAGTCATGGTTTAAATATCTTCGGTAAATAAAAAGCATCAAGCTTCAACAACTTACGCTATTTTCAATCTATGAGGACATGTTCTTTATACAATTAGATGTATAACGAAAACTGTGTGGTAAGTAGCTTGCTTACCAACCACATGGTACCGGGTACATTCCCACTGCGTGGCACCTTGGGCAAGTGTCTTCTAGTATAGCTTCGGACTGACCAAAGCCTTGTGAGTGGATTTGGTAGACGGAAACTGAAAGAAGCCCGTCGTATATATGCATATATATGTATGTGTGTGTATATGTTTGTGTGTCTGTGTCCCCCCAACATGGCTTGACAACCGATGGTGGTGTGCTTAGGTCCCCGTAACTTAGCAGTTCGGCAAAAGAGACCGATAGAATAAGTACTAGGCATCCAAAGAATAAGTCCTGGGGTCGATTTGCTCGACTAAAGGCAGTGCTCCAGCATGGCCGGAGTCAAATGACTGAAACAAGTAAAAGAGTAAAAGAGAGTATAAGTTCTTTATAATTTGATGACTTCCTGGGAAACAGGAAGTCATCAAATTATGAAGAAGTTGTGCAGATGCTGTGAACCAGTTTTCAAGCCCTGTGCTGCAACATGAGTGTCAAAGTGCATTTCCTGCACAGTCATTTGGACTACTTCCCTGAAAATCATAGTGCAGTAAATGATGAGCAAGGAGAAAAATTCTTCCAAAACATCGAAACCATGGAGACTAGGTATCAAGGCAGGTGGAATTCTTTTGTGATGCAGGTTATTTAATGCAAAACAGCAAAGAGAAAGTTTACTCCTTGAGTAGCTGAAATTCCAGTTTGACAGAAAAATCTATCCTAAGATGTGTAATTAAACATTCTATGTAATATATTTGTTAAACAGTAAAAAGTACTATTTAGTTTGTGTTATTTTCTTATTTTAGTATTGCATTTAATGGCAAAATGAACAATATTTGGTAAAAAAAAAAAAAAAAATGAATTGCTGTTTTACAAAAAAAATTGACATAACAGGAAATTTCTGAACCCAGCACCTTCAAAATTGTTCCCCAGTGGTGTTATCAATGAAATAATAAAAACAGCTGACCAGTCCTGCTACTGTCTAACAATAAAATTGTCTTTATTCAGTGAGTAAGCGGAAGAAAAAAAGAAAAAAAACTCGTGTTAGAAGATAACTGACTACAGTTTTGAAATCAGCACGCCAGTTTTCGTCTAAATCCAGTGTAAGGCAATCTCACCAGAAATTATGTTCAAAATTGTTTCCCTTTGTAATTAATACCCAGCACGAACTTGAAAATTGAATGTATGATGTGTCAATTATATTTACATACAAGTTCTGCTTAAGTATAAAAGAGTTATGTCCCTTACATCTTCCATTACTAGGGTTGCTGACGTTATATATTGCATCTTTTTTTAATTAATTAAAGGATGCTGGAACATTATCGTAACAATGTGTGACTGTGTCTCAGAAATCAGTGGTGATGGCTGAAGCTAGAAACAGAAAAATATGTTGCAATAATGATTGTAGTCTTTTTCATTTGGTCTTATGGCAAAAAAAAAAAAAAAAAAGTTGATTACACCAGTTGTAGGCCCAGTGGTTAGGGCAGCGGACTCGCGGTCATAGGATCGCGGTTTCGATTCCCAAACCGGGCGTTGTGAGTGTTTATTGATTGAAAACACCTAAAGCTCCACGAGGCTCGGCAGGGGATGGTGGCGAACCCTGCTGTACTCTTCCACCACAACTTTCTCTCACTCTTACTTCCTGTTTCTGTTGTGCCTGTAATTCAAAGGGTCAGCCTGAATATCCCCAAGAACTACGTTAAGAGTACACGTGTCTGTGGAGTGCGCAGCCACTAGCACGTTAATTTCACGAGCAGGCTCTTCCGTTGATTGGATCAACTGGAACCCTCGACGTCGTAAGCGACGGAGTGCCAGCAACAACAATCATTTAACACCTGTTTTCCATGCTGGCTGCGACGGGATCTGGTGAACCACAGAGCTGCATTGTGCTCAGTGTCAGCTTGGGTATAGTTTCTATGGCTGGATGCCCCAATCGCCTTCTTGTTAAGGTGGATGGAAGTATCCAGGAAAAGGTAGTGATGGGCTGCCAGAGTAAAGCCCAGGAGGAACAAGAGATGGTATGAGAAATGGAATAGGAGGAACAGGTGGTTATAAAAGTGAAAGGAGAAAATAACAGATGGTTAGATGTCAGGGTAGAGGTGAATGTAGTAGTGAGTGATGAATAGGAGTGGAATTGTGGATTGATGGGAAATATCAGTATGGATGGGGAAGAAGAAGAGAGGGGGTAGGAGTGACTAAGGGATGATAGTTCAAGGAGTAGGAGATAAAAGCTGTTGGAAAGGATATATAGGGTAGCTATTGTGTGTGATCCTGGTGGCAGATAAGAACAGATATACTAGGTGTTAAGATGAAGTATGGCTGAGGGATGTGGAGGGGAAATAGTATGTGGAAAGGAAGGCAGTAACTAGTAACACAATGGATTAGGGGATGTAATATCAAGGAGAGGTGGTTAGGGAGTTGAGATGTAGGCAATTCTTGACAGGGCAGTATGGGTGTAGTGAGAGGGGTAAGTGTAGGAGAGGGGTAAGTGGGAAATGTTTGACAAGGCTGTATGGGTGTAGGGACTGCACCCAGTACATAAAATCATAGACAAAATGTATCTAGGACCTGGTATATTTGCTGTGATGGATGGGTCTTCTTGAGCACTGCAAATTGCCAATCATTTCCGTGAGACTAAGCATCTTGAAATCAACCTTCACTACTTTCCTCGCTCTCTTTCACAAGTTCCATCCACTTTAAATGATGAGAACTTCTTTATGCAGCTGTCCTCATCCATGTGTATCACATGACCAAACCAGTGCAATCTCTCTTGCACATTACATCTAATTCCTCATGCACAATTTTTTTCTATATCATCTCCGTTGTACATGCACATCTGATGAAGCATACTAGTTTCATTCCTCTCAAGTCTTCACATATCTACTGAATATATTATTATATATATATATTATTTATATTCATGAAATCAGAGAAGGGTAAAATGCAGCGTTTTTAACTGTGTGAAGCCTAAATAGTGCTATAAATAAAGTGGCTTTAACTGTGAATTGAAATCAGTTCCTGGCATGACACACTGGAATCTTACTTCACCTTAAGTTGTTTACTACATTAACAAACATATTTACTCCCATATTTTTCCACTTATGAAAATCAAAAGAGTTGTACTTCTTGAAAGTCCTTTTAAATATGTACTTTTCCATCACTGTGCTCCTTTAGCACATCAATGTGTGCATTTGTGCAAATGCATAATATGCACACACTTGAATTGTATGAAATGATATTGGCAAATGAATACTTTACAACTCATGAAGTAAAAGAATTTGGCTATATTTCAACAACAACCTATATTTTTGTATAATAAAGGAAGCAAAAATTAATATGAACACAAACTAAAAATAATTATGAAAAAAATTCTGTCAAAGTTTTCCAATTAACACTCCACTGAAAAGAAGGCAATAAAAATAGAATAACAAATAATTTAAATATACAGTTTAAAAAATGATTTTGTATTTATTTTGTAAATTTTTTTCTCTTTAATTTTAAAGAGTTTTTATTTATTTATTTTTGCTCAAGTTATTTTACAAATATTTCTCCATGGTTAGTTAATTCCATGTGATCATCATAACTGGGGATATTTTCCTAATTTATTCCTTTTAATTTGATTATGAAACAGCTGAATAATTTACTATGCCAGATCAACAGTTAGTTTTTTCTACCTATTTAATTTCATTTGGTCATATTATTTTGCAGTTCCTTTTCTTTTTGTTTGTGTGTTGTGCATTTTGTGTGTGTGTTTAATCTCTTGCTGAACTATTTCCAGTTGGAAAGAAGTTTGCTTTTTTGAACACTAGGGCTTGTTTTAATTATTAACAATCTTCCCACTTCTCTGTCATTCTTTCTCACTATGGTACAGACAATTATTTCTTTACTTTGCTATCTGAAACAGACTCCTGTATCTTCATTCCTTTTGTATGCTAACTTTGGTTCTTCCCTTTCTTTTTATGCTACTCTTCTGTATTCTTTTTCTACTCTTTTCTCTTTCCTTTTCCAGCTATTCATTCACATGATACTATTATGTCCATTTCATACACACTTGCTTCCACTGAGGATACACTTCACCAATGTACCCTTTCCTTCCAAATAGTTTCAAACTGTTCTTCAGCATCATACCATCACTCCCTTTCACACCTTATCTATTCTCTGACCACATTTCATCATTTCTTCCTTTTCCATTACTTTCATTCAACCTTTTCCAAATCTTGGTTCTACTTGCCATATTTACCTTTAATGTATATTTTAAGCTTCTGTTTACTTGCGTTACTTTTTTACTTTCATTGACAAAGCTTTACTCTTTTTATTTCTACCTCATTCCTTGTTCTCATTTGCTCAGTGCTCCTTTCATCTCTTAAATTCATCATGATTCTCAGATCTTTAGAATCCTTTGTCTTTTCTTTCGAGTCCCTACATAGTCACTTTGCTTTTTTTTTTTTTCAATTTTTGCCAACTCCAACAATGACTGTCAACATACAGTCAAAACATGGATGGATGGATGGATGAATGGATGGGTGGATGGATGGATCGCAACAGAAAGATAGATTAAGGAAAAGAAAAAAGAAGGAACTAAAAAACATAGTTAGACAGACAGACAGACAGACAGATAGATAGACATACATACATACATACACACATACATACGTACGTACGTGCATACATGTCTTTCTTTCGAGCCCCTACATAGTCACTTTGCTTTTTGTTTCAATTTCTGCCAACTCCAACAATGACCATCAACATACAGTCAAAACATTTATGCTGTTTAATCAGGTGCTTTGTTTTTTCTCTCTCTTTAATTTTCTACAAGTAAATGTTGAAATAGTCATTTTTTTTTTTATTAATTGTTTTTAAGAGTTTTCTTAAGTATCGTTAAAGTGTTTTACGGCTTTATTTTACTAACACTAAATCCAAATGAATAGCACTGAATCTTATATGCTACTATTTACAATTCAGTCAGGAATTATTGGCTCAAATGGTTATTTATGAGTTTTGGAACTTTTAGAGATTTTTGAAAACAAATAATTTAGATGCTATTCTCATGAAAGCCAATAGTTAAGTTAGTGTTAACATATTTGATATAAGGAGCATTAAAATGCTAACTAGAAACTGTTATACAGTGAAGAAGAAAAGATTGCTAGTCAAAGAATAATATTATTTTCACTTTAGCAAGTATTGAAGACAACTTTCTATAAAACTTGGTTTCTATTTTTTTTAATGTTTGTTTATAGATATATAAAGTCAGAGCTGACTTGAGTGTGGGAGACTAAACAATATCTATACTCTTTTACTCTTTTTACTCTTTTACTCGTTTCAGTCATTTGACTGCGGCCATGCTGGAGCACCGCCTTTAGTCGAGAAAATCGACCCCAGGACTTATTCTTTGGAAGCCTAGTACTTATTCTATCAGACCCTCTTTTGCCGAACTGCTAAGTTACAGGGACGTAAACACACCACCATCGGTTGTCAAGCGTTGGTGGGGAGACAAACACAGACACAAACACATGCACACACATATACATATACATATATATGACGGGCTTCTTTCAGTTTCTGTCTACCAAATCCACTCACAAGGCTTTGGTCGTCCCGAGGCTATAGTAGAAGACACTTGCCCAAGGTGCCACACAGTGAGACTGAACTCGGAACCATGTGGTTGGTAAGCAAGCTACTTACCACACAGCCACTCTTGCGCCTATTTTATGAAATTTAATTATTTCTGTTTTTTATAATCTTTTTCAACAGCTAAACATATTATCTATACTGACATTCATCAAAAAATTAATAGACTCTCACTAGAAAAGTGCATTTATTCTTACATTTATTGTTGTTTGATATATGAAAAAACTATAAATTGTATACAGGCTTAAAAAATGACTATTTATTCATGTATAATATGCACTCATGTGTAATGCACATAATAATAGTAATGAAATCTTATGCAAAATATTTCACATGTATAATATACTGTGATTTATATATATTGACTTACATTTAATATCATATCTAGAAAGTCAGATTTATTTTAATTGCTGTATAAAATACACTGTATAACAAATTCTAAGGTAACCTTTGAACTTTATTGGTGTAGGCTGTAAGCATTCACCTGCTGTAAACAAGTCAACATTATGGAAATTACAGAATCAGTGTTATTGGTATACACTATTCAATGTTGTTTACTGAAAACTATGTGACTGACTTTGGGCTGAATAACAACAATGAAACTAGCAACAACAAAAAACAAATCCAAAATTAAAAGAATCTACACACAAAATTATCAGCAAACAACCTGAGCTGGAAACTTTGTTTTCAAATAAACCCCATAAATATGAAACTGTATAAATATTAACAATCACTGATGTCTATATTTACTCTAGGGAGTCATTTCTTACCTCCGCTAGCATGACAGTGTAGTTAAAAAATTTGCTTGAAAGTCATGTGATTAGGGGCTCAGTCCCAATGCATGAATGCTGTTTGTTGGTGTCCTATGTCTTTGAGTTGACCAATACTTTGTGAGTGAAATTTAGCAGACAGAAATAGGAAGAAGCTTGTCATGTTTTTGTGTGTATGCATGTTCCCTTTGTCTTGATATGACTTGACAAAAACATCACTGTTCATATAAACAATGTCATATGTTTGCAGTCTTCCAAAAAGCATGTCTAGATTTTTCATTGTTTGATAGATGGATAGAATTATTAATTTATTTTTGAAACAGGTGAGGATTTGCATCAGGTAGGGAATCCAATCAAAGAAAATTCTGCCTTAAATGAAATCTTGTCTATGCATCAGCATAGAAGAGCAGATATTAAAATGATGATGGTAATGATAGTGATGCCAAAAAATTCTCTCACCAACTGAAGAGCAGATTGTATGAGAGTTGTGTACAAAGTGTAATATTACCTGGTAGTGAATATGGTCATTGAATGTGTAAGATATACAAAGGCTTGACAATAATGAGGTATGCTTCTTTCCCAAGACTGAGAATACAGAAAGAAGTGATGTACTCAAAAGGGAATGATAAGGGACTGAAATAAATGATGAAAATTTGTGCTAGAAAAGACCTATCCAGTTTTGTGAACATATACAAATAGATGTAGAAATCATGTAGATAGTGATGTACACATATGGACATGTGTGTGCGCACACAGGAGTGTGTGTGTGCCTGAAACATCACCATTAAACAATAACAAAAATTAAGATTCCTCAAAGTACAGGGAAAATCTATTAGGGTTTAGTCTTATTAAATTTTATTATTTATATGCTTGGCAAATTGTACATAACCAATTCCTTTGAACTCATGTAAAATGTGCCAATTTTTATTTTTACTTTTAGCATTTGTTAGCTATTTTTATTCTTTATTTTCTTCTTTTATTCAAAATGGGGAAACTTTGTATAGAAATAGTTCAGGTTTTGTTTATTTCAAGCAAAGTTATTATTTTTTTTTTTAGATTTTCTTTTTCCGTTTATATCTCCTAGAGCTATCGGCCTACTCTCAAGGGATTTTGAGTCTTAGGTCATTCTTGTTTTAGAAATGTTCATATTTCTCTTTCTCTTTACAATTCTCATTTACTCTTAAATTTTCTTTCCTTTTTCTCCTTTCCATACATTCTTTTCCTTTCTTACTTTCTTTTCTTTCTTACTCTCTTTTCTTTCTTTTGGTATTTATTCCACTCCTCCGTTTGCCGACTCTTTTTGTCCCAGTTTAACCTTTTTTCCCTTTCTTTTTGCATTTATTAAATGTTGGTCAGTAGAAAATATATTATATAGTAGTTGAAAATTAAACTTATCAATACATATACTCCTGTCTGTATTATATTGACTACTTGCCATAATCTTGCCTATTGTATTTCTGACTCTTAGCTATATGTAGTCATCATCAATATCATTATCTTATTTATCATTGTCCATTTCTCAAAGCTGGCATGATTTGGCCAGGTTTTTTAGTCTCAGTCCTGCATTATCTTATCTGTTGGGGGTTAACATTGAGCCCAACCTAACTACTATTCAATAGGTTACTTAGTGCACTTAAACTGTAAAAATGTCTTTCATTACCAACTGAAGATACTTTCTCACCTACAATGCATCATTAATTTCCATATATTTCAAGTTGTATAAACTAGAAATGTTCAGTTTTCTTGTCACTTTATCTGTTCTGCACTATTAGCAGTTAATAGAATGTTTAAAAATTAAAAAGATTAGAATCAGCGTCTTTTGGTTTTTGTAGTTAGTTGTATCTATGTAAGAATTGATAATCAGCTTTCATATTTCCATTGTAAAAGTAATTTTTAGTTTTTCCTGCTTCTTTTGGTGTTTTTGTGACTATTTACTTCTTATAATTTTGTTATAATTTATATCCTTCGTTGCCAGAACCGCTGGACTGGCTCCTGTGCAGGTGGCACATAAAATACACCATTTCGAGCGTGGCCATTGCCAGTACCTCCTGACTGGCCTTCGTGCCAGTGGCACATAAAAGCACCCACTACACTCTCGCAGTGGTTGGTGTTAGGAAGGGCATCCAGCTGTAGAAACTCGGCCAAATCAGATTGGAGCCTGGTGTAGCCATCTGGTTCACCAGTCCTCAGTCAAATCGTCCAACCCATGCTAGCATGGAAAGCAGACGTTAAACGATGATGATGATGATGATCTTCGCTAGAATGCAGAGAAGGGGCATTTAGGTTAAAAAGGAAGTGTAGTTTTCTAATTTTTTAAATTTACCCAAGTTACCATTTGGGCAAAATTATAGACTGTGTCTCAGAATTAATGGTCATACTTTACAATTTCCATGTGTGTGAAATTCTCTGACTGGAGAATGCATGTACTTAATTTATCAACCTCTGAAGAAGTTTCAAATTTGTTGTGAATTGGAAACAAGGTTACCTGTTTCATTGAAATGATTTTGTTAATTTAACTGTCAATAGTTCATATCTGTACTTGATTTATTAGCCTCAGAAGCATGGAAGGTAAAGTTGTCCCTTGCAGGATTTGAATTCCAGATGTAAAGTAACTCACTAGATTATGTAAAGATATTTAGTCAGTCATTCCAATACTTCTACCTTCCACCACCCTCTTTTGAATTGGAAAATTTAATAATTGTGATAATGATGATAATTTGTACTCCCATCCTGAGGCTAATCCTGTTCATTGGATAAAAAAAAATTAAATTAAACTGAATCAAATAACAAGTCTTTACAAGTTAAACAGCTCTCAGTTACTCAGCATCCACATGTACCAATGCTGTCACACACACACACATACACACACACACACACATGCACACACCTGCACAAAATATGTTTAATTATATAGTTATATGCTGTAGGAACATAGTGAATACTCAAAATATTTTAATAATCTCATGCAGCAAGTAAAAGGAAAACATGCTAATTATGTACGCACACACACATACACACACACCATTTGACAGAAGATAATAGTTGTGTTGAAAATAGGCACAAGGCCTTAGATTTCAGGCATAGAGGCTCATTTCTTGAATTAACCCAAATACATGACTGGTATTTTATTTTATCACTCTCTAAAGGATGAGTAGTAAAGTTGACTTGGTAATTTGAAATATAGTAATAATAATTCAAATTTTGGCTCAAAATCCAGCAAGTTTGGGAAGAGGCAGTTACATTGATTCCCATGCTCAACTAGTTCTTATTTATTGAACCTGAAATGATGAAATGCAGTTGTCCTCAGCGGAATTTGAATTCAGAACATAAAGAGTGGAAGAAATGCTGCTAAGCATTTTGTCCAACATGTTAACACCTGCGCCGACTTGCTGCCTTAATAATTATAATTAAAATCACAATAATAATTGTTCCTAATTTAGGGAACAAGGTTAACAATCTTGAGTTGATATCATCGATCCCCTAATACAGGTACAACATGGATTATCTGGAACCTTTGATCCCATGCCCTTTCCAGTTTACTGACTTTTCCAAACCAGGTGTGGTCACCTTGATAAATACATTCTAAATTAACAAAATATTAAGTTTACTTCAATTATTAAATGAAATACAGTTATTTGTTCATTAGGCATAGGAGTGGCTGTGTGGTAAGTAGCTTGCTTACGAACCACATAGTTCCGGGTTCAGTCTCACTGTGTGGCACCTTGGGCAAGTGTCTTCTACTATAGCCTCGGGCCGACCAAAGCCTTGTGAGTGGATTTGGTAGACGGAAACTGAAAGAAGCCCATCGTATATATGTATATATATGTGTGTGTATGTATATGTTTGTGTGTGTGTATATGTTTGTGTGTCTGTGTTTGTCCCCCCAATATCACTTGACAACCGATGCTGGTGTGTTTACGTCCACATAACTTAGCGGTTCGGCAAAAGAGACCAATAGAATAAGTACTAGGCTTACAAAGAATAAGTCCTGGGGTTGATTTGCTCGACTAAAGGCGGTGCTCCAGCATGGCCGCAGTCAAATGACTAAAACAAGTAAAAGAGTAAAAGAGTTAAGAGAGTATAAATGATGCAAGTTTATAAATACTGTTCCATGCGAGGTACTAGTCTAGTGGCTGCAGGAATTTGAGGTTCCTGCTTATAAATTAGTGCAGATTACAAGAGGTTCTTAGAAGCTGGCCTTGTTCCTGTACTTGTTATAATAAAAACTTTTTAGGCAGAAAGCTATGTGTTTTTGGATAGAATTGTATTAATATTTTATTCATCCTACTACTCGAATGGTAGTTATTTTACCCATCCAGGATGGATGAAAAGAGTTAAAAAAAGATAGGATTTGAAATCATATTGAAAAGAAACACAACTAAATACTATTGTATGGCATTTTGTCTGACATTCTACTGTTTCTGTGAATCTGTTGTGCTAAGCATAATAATAATTTTAATTTTGTCTAACGCTCTGTCAATAATAATTGTACAAAGCCACATATTTTGGTGTAGAGAAGAAAAAAAATTTATTTCATTATTTGCTTGGTATTTACTTCATATACATTCTGCATTCAAATCTTTTTGGGTTTACCTTTGCCATTTATGTCTTCATGCTTGATAAAATTAGCTCCAATAATGTACTGGGTTGATTCAGTTGTTGTTATCCCTTTCAAAACAAATTTTTTATCTTGTGCTAATCATTATCATTTGCACTGAAGCAAAGAAAATTATATGAATAAATTGAAGAATTTTATAGAAAGTTTGCTTACATGATAAATGGAAATATTTTTGAATGGACAGAGAGGTGGATTACTTGAAGAAAATCTTTGTGTTAAGATGCGACAATTTCGATAAAAATTTATCATTCAAGTAAGAGAGCCATATGATTGTAGAAAACCAATTTCAGCCCTAATCTTTCAAGAGTGTTTTATATTCATGCATTTTGCTTGAATTGCGTAGGTGTTGGTTTATTGACTAAAAGGTTTATTATTCATATTCTACCACCATCACTGCATTATGCTCTTGAAAGAAACACTATACTCTCAATGTCAAAGTTGGCCTTATTACAAAAAAAAAACCATGGTGGTTTGTGGAATACAGTTTGCTATTCTAAGCAGACATGTATTATTTCAAGCTCTATTTTGTAATGTTTTTCAGTTTATCTTTTGTCTATACACATAAAAATGCTGTCTTCAGAAGTGTTTCAGTTGGTTCGTTATTGGGCATTATTCATTTTAGCTCATTCTGCTGCTCAATGAACTCAATATTTAACTGGAATGATCTGTAGTATATGATGAAAAAAATATCATTTGCATCTCACAATTAAGAGCTCAAATATGTTCTAGAAAGTATTTTACTACAAATGTTAGGTATTCTGAGGGAGCCTCTTGAAATAGCAGCCAAATCAGTTTCAAATCAGTTCACACCCTACTGTCTTGAAAAAGGAAGGATATTAACATAGAATTAACATTGTTGTATAAAACATAATAGAGAGTTAAGAATGACCACCAGTAAAATCCAGTTTTATCCTTACCATACATTTTATGAAGCTGAGAGTCCTTCACACTTAAGCTTTTTAACCTCATCATGAATGTTTTGATTTTCTCACTTGGTAACCCCTGCCAGAATCTGGAAATGTTTAAGTACCCATAAACTAGCTATATTGGCAGCAGCACTTTGGATTTCTACACCATGGATGTTGTCACTATAAAGTCATTGAAAGATGAACTACTTTGTTTCTGCCTCTTGTACACTTCCTAATTCCAATATTTTATGATTTAAAATTTGCATCATTATAGTTCAAAGAAAATGCACCAAATTTCCCCACCAGATGCAACACAACTTATAGCTAGATAGTTAGATAGGCAGACAGGCTGGCACATATATAAGTAGGTAGGTTTGATAGATGCTTGATGAGTGATAGATGGATAGGTAGAGATGTAGATAGAAGAATGGATAGATATTAAGTAAGATAGAAATATATGTTGGTATATTGATTGATAGATAAATGAAGCTTTTGAATAAACAGCACTTAACTGGCTCTAATTTTATTTTTTAATTTTTTTTTTTTTTTCTTTGTTGTAAACCTAGAAGATTATTATTTTGGAAAAATTTAAGTTTTTGTAACCCTGCCACTTGTAACTTTAATCATTTTGTTCTCTGTCTGTCTCCCTAACCTCTGGGGGATTTTAGGTATTATTTTACTAATGTGTCCATCTGTTCTAATTTAATTAAATTCTATGTCTTTGTGCAGCTGAGGATTGCTCTGCATTTTAAATTGATGTAATGATTACATTGTTCAATTAAATGGAGTTGCATGAAACGATCGTACTGCATTAACTCTGGATGTCCTTGTTGCTTATTTTGATACACACACACACACACACACACACACACACACACACACACATACATATTCTGAACTCTGCATCATCTGCCTAACTGCAATATTCTACTGCTTTTAATAAATGAAGCAGAATTGCATATTTCATCATTTTTTTTCTGTGGTACCCGTTATCTTTTTCACTACCTGAAACCACTTCACTTGACATCCATCTTTTATCAACATTGTCCCACTTCACCCACATTTTACATTGATCTACCAAATTCCCTCTCTCTCTCTCTCTCTCTCTCTCTCTCTCTTTCTCTCTCTCCACCTTCATATAACACTCACTCTCCTATTACACCACATTTGTTTCACCCTTCCCCTCTCTTTCATATCATTGTTACTATTCTGCTGTTCTTACACACACACACACACATATTGTTGGTTGATTTGTGGCAGTTGAAATGAAGTATGAAGATTACTAAAAATACTCTTCTGTTTACTTATTAAAGGTTTTCTTAGTTGTAAATGATTTGCCAAGTCTTTAAAAAATGAAAATCTTGGAATCACTCCCATCTGTACTAGCCGAAAGTCTATAGGTTTTCTCAGAATTTTTTGCATTTGGCATTACCATTAGTAATCTTTGGCAAAGACACCTTCTGAATTGATTCTTTCTGCATAGTAATGCTTGCCTGTTTTCCGGCTTACTTGCCTGCTTGTTCTTATATATGCATAATAATGCACTCTCACAAATACGCACATATACATGTACACACATTAAATCAACAAGAAGTCGATATGTGTCATTTGAAAGTGACACACATGCATGCAACAGCAGTAGCTACCTTGTATTCTGTGAGCTACTTCAGACAAAACAAATCATGTGGTTGCAGCATGTGGTTAAATGAATTTTTGCTTGTAAGTTGGATAGTTTTTTTGTTTTTTTTTGGATGTGCCTAGGTTGTTTGTATGTAATAGTAGTGGCACTGTTTCAGGCATTTGAGCCATATTTTAATGTGAGTCTGACTTGATCTTTTAAGAGGGTTATCATCTGATCAGGATTAAATATTCTCTGGCTCAGAAGATGAATCCTATGTTTCGGAATGCAATCTTGGCAATATTACATGACACCATATTTGAGCTCATGAGATTGTGAAATCTTGTCTCTGTAGATAAATTCAATGTTTGTTCATGTGTAGGGAGGGTATGATATAAGCTATTTCCTTGATATATATTGTAAAATGGTTAGAGATTAAAGTTATAACTTAAAAACATTCTACTGTAGTTTTATGACCACATATGGGCTGTCATAAACCTAAAAGAGAATGTTTTTGAGTTTTACCTTCTTGGATGCAGTGAAAGTCTTGTGTAAAATTATCAGTTTACACATGGAATTCATTTGTATGTGGATGGTTAAGGAGTGAGATGTTGAATCATCAGCATATGAGTGAGTTTTTTTTAAGTGATTACAGCATGATCATTGAAGTACAAATGGAAGAGCGTGGAATAACAAAACCAAAGTTTGGGGTACACCTGATTTAATTGACTGGTTCAAGAGAGAATTCCATCAGCACATTCTGCACTGGAAATTCTGATCCAAGAGAAGAGATCAGTATTAAAACCTGGAGGTAGCTAACTGAAATGGAAAGTTCTCATACCGATTGGTTTTCCTGATGATAAAGCAATAATATTAATTTTGTTGAAGTTTCCAAGCGCAAGACAACATTGATAAATAATATGAAGAAGCTCCAAAGCTTCAGACATCCAGTTGGTTATGAGGATTAGTTCTATATGTTTATATGATGTGCATATATGTGAGTAAATTTACCTGTTTTTGTGTACGTGTAGATGATGGATGGATATATATATATATATATATATATATATATATACATGCACACTCTACTGCATGTGTTTATTATTATTAGTGGAATGTCCCTCCTAAGACACAACAATATATATATATATATATATATATATATATATATATATATATATATATATATATATATATATATATATATATATATATATATATATATATATATATATATATATATATATATATATATATATATATATATATATATATATATATATATATATATATATATATATATTATATATATATATATATATATATATATATATATATATATATATATATATATATATATATATATATATATATATATATATATACTTTTGTGCACTTGCACATGTGTGTGTATGTGTGTTTAGACTTGCGAATCATATTTTCACTAACATATTAGTTCAGCCATGAGAATCATAATACGTATGTGCGTGTATGTAAGTATTTGCATGTTTATTCATGGAAATGTACTACTGCATATTTCCTTATATTTTGTTTTGGTGCATCATTAGTATACAATATAGGATGGTGATGGTGGTGGTTTTCCATTAAATTGAGAAAAACATCTAAAGTTCTGTAACAATGTCTGTTATAGTAGCTGTAACGATATGTAATGGCTCTTGTTGCATCAGAAGGAAGTAGTTCTTTCTAGATGGGGTGACCAGTTGTGACGGTATTTATTATGATAATTCTTGTAGCCAACCACGACAGGCTGGTGTGTATAATTTGTAAAGTATGTGAGGTAAAGACAGGTATCATAGATTTTTCTTGTATAGGTGTGTTTGTGTTTACGTCATTCAAGCAGCAGGGAAAGATAGATAGAGTGATGTTGTAGAGAAGAAAAAGTGAGCAAGTGAAAGTGAGAGTGATGGGATGAAACAACTGCTTCGTTGGTGAGTTACCATAGTTTTCTCTGTGCCTTTTCCTTCAGAGACAGCATTTCGTTTAGCTAATCAGCCAGACTTGGTTCTCACTAACTGACTTTGGTGTACAGAGTTCTTGTATTTATAACTTTACAAAGCTAGTTAGAAAAATAGATATACTGCAAAGACAATGGATATACTTTGGGGATGAGGTGACGGTTGACTGTTATCTCAATTCCATTCTCTACTGCATCAAGAAGTTAAAAGGGTCAAGCCCATCGTATATGTATATATGTATGTGTGTGTATATGTTTGTCCCCCCCCCCCAACATCACTTGACAACCGATGTTGGTGTGTTTACGTCCCCTTAACCTAGCGGTTCGGCAAAAGAGACCGATAGAATAAGTACTAGGCTTACAAAGAATAAGTCCTGGGGTCGATTTGCTCAACTAAAAGCAGTGCTCTAGCATGGCCACAGTCAAATGACTGAAACAAGTTAAAGAATAAAAGAATACGTACGTACATATGCATATATATATAAATACATACATATACATATGTATATACATGCATACATATTCATATATATATAAATATATAGATATACATATATATATATGTTGACTGTTCACTAATACATCAAGCTTTTTCTGAAAAAACAGAGACATGAAAAATCATCAAGTTTAGCCTGAACACCCTGTATATATTTACATATAAAATACATGTATATATGCATGCATGTGTGTGCTTAATATGAATGAAACATTTTGTTGTGAGGATGAAAACACATACACACACGCATATATACCAAGGATATTAAAACAGTTTACTCTTAATAAAAACGTCTATTCTTAGTTCATATGCTTTCAACTACTTATCATTTTGTCCATTTTCTCATTACATCAATCGTTGCTTGCTGAGTTGCTTAATTGATACACAATGTTAAGAAACTAAGTTTAAATTAGTTGTACTGCCGTTTGAACTTGATTAAAAAAAGAATGATATTCATTGCATCACTCTTATTCAGAAGCACTTGCTGAGAACTTTAGTCTGTTTGTTTACTAATTTACTTTGATAGATTTTCCTCCAAAATCTCTATTCACAGCAATTTGTATCAAAGTATTTTTGTTATTATCTTAGCTGTCTTTGTGAGTGATTATTGTCTTTATTTCTTCTATGCACAGTGATGATAAAACTCGCTCCTTTCGACATCTAACTGCTTTTAATGTAGTTTTCCATCAGTAGTGAGATCTGTATAATAAGTGATAAGCTCGGTAGTGAGAACTGTACAATAAGTGATTGGTAAGTTAAGTGATAGGCAAGCTGAGTTCCAAAATATACTTTTAATGTCCAGTTGAACTCTTATAATACTAATATCCTTAGGAAAGGAATAAATGACAATTTTCCCCATTCTTATATATCTGTGGCATAGTGTATAAATCAATAGTTTACTTTTAGTATAGTTGAAATAGCAGTGATAGCTTGAACATCAAGCTAGATTTATAAAAAGTATTTTAAAGAATACCTATACATAACCTGAAAAGACGTGTACTGCATATTTTCACAACACATTTAAGGGAATAAAATGCAGTATTTTGCTGTTATTTGTTGATCTTTTTGTATAACTAGGAATACAGTTCATTGTGTCCTTTCTTTTTAAAGATTAGGGTGTGATGTGAAGGAGATTTGATTATTATTTATAGCAGGTGACCTGACCTTGTAGAGGTTCTCATTGATTTGTGATACTGTGATATTATTTGATAGTAGTAGAAGTGGAATCTAATTATCCTAGTAGGAATAGATGGTTGTGGCAGAGGATTTCTTCATACTGGATTGCTATGATTTTATTGTAGAGTTTAATGCTGGCAAATCACCACAACCAACATATAATTGGCCTATTGTCTTATAAAAGAAATTGGTTAAAGGTTGCTAGTGTTATTAATTTTGTCTACATCACTTTCTAAGATATATTGTGCATATACACATTTGTACATGTTTACATCTACATTTCAACATTGCATTTTCATATATTCCTTTATTTATTGATTTATATGAATGTAATGTAAGAGTCAGTAGTCATTTGCACTTGAAAATTTTTAAGAATCTTTACTATCTAACACCTGTATAATTGAACTTAAGATAAATAGCTTTATTGGTGATTATTTTGTTTTTCTTTTTTAATATTGTCATTTAATCTTTATGTAAGTCTTAGCAAGGTAGAGGAAAATGGCCAAGCAGTTAAGTTGCACTGCTTGTGAATTGCTCCTGTATACACGTAGGCATTGTATATTGTGTATGATATATAATTCTTTGTACCCTCTTTCATAATTTGGTTAATAGATACCAGAACTTTTGAAAATATTGTGATGTATTTGTTTTTGTACATGGGAAGAGATATGCCTCACATTTACTTAAGGCTAGAAGATCCTGCTTGGATCATTTACTCATTTCTTAATTTTGACATGCTGGGGCAGAAATTTTTACTACTATAAGCAATATCATAAATTCATTCAGAGAGGAAAAGAATAGGATTCACTTAGTATTCTTTGCCCAGATTTGTTTATTATAAAGTGTTTGAAGTGTGATTACTCTTCTAATTCTCTCTACTATATTTATAATTTGGAATTTTCATACAAAGAGTAGTCAACAAATAACCATAAATAGATGAGAATATTTTAGTTATAAGTGACTGAAAGATACAACTCACGTTTCGTATGAGAATTAAGTAATATTACTAAGAACATCAGAGTACTTGTTGCAGCCAATTACTCATATCCAATGCTTATAATTTGTTGTGTGAAAGACCCTTTTGATTTGTGATAAGACTAACTCGTCTTAGTTTGTGTCATTTAGTGAAACTAAATATATATATAATATATATAATCTATATTTTTACAAATTTTAATATTTAAAGTGTCAAAGCTTTCCAACATATATTAAATATATAGGTGCAGGAGTGGCTGTGTGGTAAGAAGCTTGCTTCCCAACCACATGGTTCTGGGTTCGGTCCCACTGTGTGGCACCTTGGGCAAGTGTCTTCCACTATAGCCTCAGGCCGACCAAAGCCTTGTGAATGGATTCAGTAGACGGAAACTGAAAGAAGCCCGTCGTGTGTGTGTATATATATATATATATATATATATATATATATATATATATATATACGTGTATGTATGTATATGTTTGTGTGTCTGTGTTTGTCCCCACCACCGTCGCTTGACAACCGATGCTGGTGATTTTATGTTCCCGTTACTTAGCAGTTCAGTAACAGATACCAATACAATACATACTGGGCTTACAAAGTATAAGTCCTGAGGTTGATATGTTCTACTAAAGGTGGTGTTCCAGCATGGCTGCAGTCAAAATGACTAAAACAAGTAAAAGAATAGAAAAGTGTATATGAATAAAAGAATTGAGAAAATGGTTGATATTCATCATCCAATTTGTTTGGGGCAATTGTACCTAATTCACAGCTCATCCATTTGTAGAAGGACACCAGACTAAAATACTGTCTATTCCATGTAAGTCTCAGAAGTACTATAGAACAGAATATTGTTAGTTTGCATTGCTGAATTCGAAATCTCATCATGGATTTAGTTTTGAATGTTAATAGGCTCTGCTGTGCTCATTTGCTAAAGATAAAGGATATGAAGATGAAAGTTTTCATCAGTGTCCCAATGGCACAAAAGGTTATATGGCACGCTGTCAATATCAAACATATTATAGTAACCATATTGACCAGTATTCAAAGATAATTCCTAATACATTTGTAATGTATAAATGAATTTTCTTTACTGTTGTAAATTCATGGTTTTTGTTCAATCTATATCTTTCATCTAGTTATTTTTTTAAAAATTCTACTTTGCTTTTTATATTTCAATTACTACTACTTTATGAATTCTTTTTTCCTTTCTTTTTAAAATTCAAGCTTATCTTGGGCAATGTTTATTATTTATTTGAATTATTGATGTTAGTAATATAGTCCTTGTCTGCCATTTTAACTTCTGCTCCCTTTAGATGTGATGTTGGTTGCAGTTATTCTTCAGTTGATGAATTTTAAATAACTTTCGATGAATTATTGATATGATCTGGGAGCTATTATAAATGTAATATTTAATCTGTTTGTATTCCACTTGTTAATTGTAAAAGATATGCTATAAAATTTACTGTAGCTTGGGTTGAAAGTTTATCTCTTCAAAAACTCACTTCCTTTTTAATCTCCTCTCCAATTCCCTCTACATTAACGTATGATACTGGTTATTGTTTTCTCAAATAAAACATGAATTTATGATAGTGAAGAAAATTCCTTTATACATTACAAATGTATAAAGAATTATCTTTAGGTACTGGTTAATATAGTTAGTATTGACAATGAGTCCTATAACACTTTGAACCATTGGAGCATTGATGAAGACTTTTATCTTCATATATTTTATCTACATATAGATTATCTTCAGTAAATGAGCCCAACTGCTTTGAACAAATCAAGCCCCATTACTTATTTCTTTAAGTCTGGTACTTATTCTATTGGTCTCTTTTACTGAACTGCTAACTTACACAGACATAAACACACCAACACCAATTGTCAAGCAGTGGTGGGGGACAAATATACACACACACACACACACACACACACACACACACACACACACACACACACACACACATACACACATGTATAATGAGCTTCTTTCAATTTCTGCTTAATCCGCTTACAAGGCTTTGGGCAGCTCACTGCATGGCATTTACTCAAAGTGCCATGCAGTGGGACTGAACCATGTAGTTGGGAAGCAAACTTCTTATCACACAGCTATCATCATCATCATCGTTTAACGTCCGCTTTCCATGCTAGCATGGGTTGGACGATTTGACTGAGGACTGGTGAAACTGGATGGCAACACCAGGCTCCAATCTGATTTGGCAGAGTTTCTACAGCTGGATGCCCTTCCTAACGCCAACCACTCCGAGAGTGTACTGAGTGCTTTTACATGCCACCGGCACGAAGGCCAGTCAGGCAGTACTGGCAACGGCCACGCAGTTGTAATTAAATATTGTGAGAAGTCAATTTATGATTTGTGAAGATTTACATTGGTTTCCATTTTTGTTCCACTCGCTTCTCTTCTACATTTCTGATTGTCTGTTCATCTCTCCTACATTTCTTTCTTCTTCATCTCTAGTTATATCT
Source organism: Octopus bimaculoides (assembly GCF_046866305.1). Classification (NCBI taxonomy): domain Eukaryota; kingdom Metazoa; phylum Mollusca; class Cephalopoda; order Octopoda; family Octopodidae; genus Octopus; species Octopus bimaculoides. The sequence goes on along the minus strand of NC_142932.1, from coordinate 24,773,491 downwards.
TATCTTTTCCAGTGCTTTTACACAGTTTTTGTCCTATCTCTCTCTCTCTCTCGAAATGTCTCTGTTCTCTTCTCTCGAAATGTCTCTGTTCTCTTCTCTCTAAGTTTCCACCTTTTTTTCTATTTTGTTTTCTTGCTATGTTTGTTTCTTTACTCTTACACAAATATGTACATAATCACTCATACTCAAGACCAGCACACAGACACCTTTCTCTTCACTTTCAAGTTCTCTCATTTTTCCTTTCTATGCCTTTTCTTTTCTTCTTTTAACTTATCATTTTCTTTCCATCATCCATAAACTTCTCTCTCTCTCTCTCTCTCTCTCTCTCTCTCTCTCTCTCTCTCTCTCTCTCCCTCTCTCTCTCTCTCTCTCTCTCTCTCTCTCTCTCTCTCTCATTCACACATTGTCTGCTTTTTCTTCTCCCTGTTTGCTCCTTTCCTTACATTCAGCATCATACTTGCTATGAATAATTGTTAAGAGATGATAGCATGCTTTCAAAAAAATTTAAGCAAAGGAGGAAAATGAAATTAAAAATAATACATTACAAAAAAAAAAACAAAAAAAAACATGCCCTCAGTGAAAAAACAAACATGATATAACCTACAGAAAAGTCCAAGAAGTAACACAAAGTTAATAAGTCGGACACAATTAACTCTCTTTAAAAATATCAATATAATCATTGATTGATTGATTAATTGATTTGTACTTTTTTAAATACCTGTTTTATTTATTTTTTGTGTGACAATGTTTGTGAGTATGTATGAAGTGGAGGAAGAAATACCACCAAATAGATAAATTAATTAAAGCAGAAAATGTTAAATTAAAAAGTTTCATGGTGTGATAAAAATAGAAAGGTGTAAAAATTGAACTGTAAACTTGATTTTGAAGTTAGCAAAGGGGAAAAGTGTAAAATTAAAGAAAAAATCCTGAATATTTTCCCAGAATCATGGGATTTTTAGCAGATTATTGATTTAAATCTTTGTATATACAGTTTGTATTTGTGTTTATTTAAGAAAACATAAACCTATATGCATGTGTGTGTGTGTGTGTGTGTGTGTGTGTGTGTGTGTGTATGTGTGCACACAAACTGCTAATGAACAGATATAAGTGTGTGTGTGTGTACATATGTGCTTGTATATAAACCCTAGTTTAGTTATTTTGAACTACATTTGGTACAAGTCTCTTGAAAGTTTTGTAATAGTTTCAATTATGTATTTTTTTAAATTTCATTTTATGCATAAAGTTTCTGAGAACTGAAAATGTAAAGAACAGAAACATGTAAAATTAATTTTTACTATCATTTTAATGTTTTGACTTTCAGTTTTATCTGTGGATCATACAATTTATACTTTATTTTTGTAGTGGGGCAGAGATAGGGGTGTGTTACTAATTTTTTTTTTTTTCTGTTTGGTCAGAGTTTCAGAGATTAAAATAGAGTTTAACATTGCAACAACTACTTAAGAGGGATGCTGAAGAACTTGCTACTTATTGCTGTGGGATAACTAGAAATTCAAGACAAATATTCCACTCATTAATTTTTTTATTTATATCACTTTGTACTTACTTTACTGTGGAGGCGCAATGGCCCAGTGGTTAGGGCAGCGGACTCGCGGTCATAGGATCGCGGTTTCAATTCTCAGACCGGGCGTTGTGAGTGTTTATTGAGCGAAAACACCTAAAAGCTCCACGAGGCTCTGGCAGGGGATGGTGGCGAGCCCTGCTGTACTCTTTCACCACAACTTTCTCTCACTCTTACTTCCTGTTTCTGTTGTACCTGTAATTCAAAGGGTCAGCCTTGTCACGCTGAATCTCCCCGAGAACTACGTTAAGGGTACACGTGTCTGTGGAGTGCTCAGCCACTTGCACGTTAATTTCATGAACAGGCTGTTCCATTGATCGGATCAACTGGAACCCTCGACGTTGTAAGCGACGGAGTGCCAACAACTTACTTTTTACTGAGGTTTTGACCTAAAGAATACGTAGTTAGATATTTCCAAAGACTAAGTTTAAATTGTTGCTCTAGAGAATGAACTTTGTTCTTGCTTCAATCAACCAACTTCTTGGTTAGTGTATGTATTTGTGTTTATTGCTAAATAATTTTTTAATAATTCATGCCAACATCCATATTTGTGGAATATTCATTCCATAGTAGTGTGGAACGATATTGTAATGTTGCTTTGCTTGTTATGTCTCTAAACTCTTAGCACCCATTTATTTGATTTGGTGGTTTATTTAATTGAAACACCAGGTTGTTAGCAGGAAGCTGCAGTAGCAGCCAATTTAGTAATGTGTTGATCTTGAAAATTGCTGCCTATGTTGTTATTAAAAATAGACATGCCTCTTTCTTTTGAATTAAACTGTTTGTTGGTGTTTTGCATCATCGATTCAAATCACATGGCTTCAACTGATCATATTTTTTACCATTTCTGCTACAATACCTAATATTATACAAAAAATTAACTAACCCAGACAAAGTGCAAAATATTATAAAAGAAAAAATAGATCTTCTGTACAGACTTTTGTTTTTCTATAGGGCCTTACTCAACAGCTTTGCTTTTTCCACTGATTCCATGTTATCAGTGAAACAAGTCATTTATCATTTGAATACTTTTTGAATATTCTACAGTTATAAAGAACAGCTTTGAACACCAATTACATTACAGCAACCATTAACTCTGCAGGCCACTTATTACAACAGCTTTTTTTTCAACTTACACAATCCATATTACCACAGCCATTTCACCTTACGCAATCCCCACACTTTCACTCTCCTTGCACACATTAACCAACTTCAACAAGTTTCATGAACATTGTAAACATGAACAGATGCACATTACTATAAGAAGCCATTGCAGCTTAATTACAACCACAGCTTTTATGAGTCATTGTTGTTCACAGTTCACAAGCTGGTGTGGTTCACAGTTCCCAAGCTATTTTGTAGCTTATAGTTACACATTCTTCATCTCTTACAACAATACATTCTCTAGTATGGCAGAAACGTTTTATTCAGTTAGGTTCAATACAGCTTAGTTGAACAAATACTCAAAGCAGTAAATTATTTCTATCATTCCCCTTAAGTATGTTCATTCTCATTTTAAAAAAGAAAAATTAACATTTCATTTTTACTATAACGAAATTATTCCACTTGTGTGACATTCAAAATGAATATGGTTAAATCAATTGGGTTTTGGTTGTCAAAATTTTTAAATGTTTCTTAGTGTGTACTATTATATATATATATATATATATATATATATATATAAATTAGAGAAAAAACCACAATTCTTGAATTCATCCATGAAAGTCCACAGTCACATATAGAAAGATTTAATAAGTAAATACACTAAAAAGACCTATAATAAAAATATGAAGTAATAAATATTAAAATAAATATTTTATACTATTTTGATATTTATTACTTGGTATTTTTATTATAGGTCTTTTTAGTGTATTTATTTATTAAATCTTTCTATATGTGACTGTGGACTTTCATGGATGAATTTGAGAATTGTGGTTTTTTTCTCTAAATTATATATTTATATATTATATATTGTGAAATTTGATTTAATTTTAATTTTGATAAATTGAATTAAATTGAATTTTTACCTGTAAATTTGGATTGTTATCCCTAATATTATTATCATAATTATATATATATATATATATATATATATATATATATATATATATATTTTTTTTTTCTTAAGAATATTTTTCTCTTATCATCAGCTAAAAATTTCCCTTGTTTTATCATATCTTTCAGTTCCGCCTCGTATTGTAGCATGTTCACCAAAATCTTTACATCACCGACAAGGAGAAACAGTGGAGCTATTTTGTAATGCATCAGGATCACCAGAACCAGCTCTCATATGGAACAAGGATAGTAAACCTCTCCAGGCTTCATCTCGAATTCAGATTGATGGTTATAAAGTGATCATTAGAAATGTGCAGCGCAGTGATGCTGGTGTTTATATGGGAACATTTACCAATAGTGTAGGATCAGTTTCACAGTTAATTAACTTAGTTGTTGAAGGTAAGTTGTGCAGTTTTACATATATTTTCTTTTATCGTTATTGTTCACTCTGGCCGGCTCATTGTGCAGCCTCATGGATTTAGAGTTATTAATTATATACATGATTGGTGATGATCAAAATGAACTTAAATGGGTCAGCTGAAAAGTTCATAGGCTGACCAACATATTCTCATGGAATGTAATCAAATGAGGTTTATTTTGCAACATAGTCTCCCTTGTAGTCCACACACTTCTTCAATCAGTGTTGGAGTGCTTTGATCCTATTGATGAAGAGGCTTTCATCCTGTTGGTCCAAAAGCTCATCCATAGCAGATTTGACATCATCATCACTGTAATACTAGTTCCAAGCCCAGTGCTTTTACATCAGGGCCAAGTGGATGATCAGCGAGCTCACAGTCATGTAGAGCAGCCATTGAAACTAAGGACTTACGTTTATTGACCTAACGAAACATGACCCCTTTCATCAGTTTTCCTGGACGTTTGGTATTGATAGTCTTTCGTAACTGCCTCAGCAAATTAGCATAATACATTCCATTAATGGTGTAGTACTTCTGAAGATAGTCAATGAACACAATTCCTTTTGCATCCCAATAAACTGAGGTGTGTGTGTCTGTATAAATAACCCAGTGTGTACATTGTATGGAGTAATGTGTGTTTCCTGTATTTACATGTATGTGTATAGTACTCGTGTGTAAGGCTATTGTATGTATGTGTGTGCAAACGTTTGTGTAGTAGTTAATGTATGCTTGTTTGAGTGGTGTGTGCACGCATGTAGACCTTATAATATGTATTGTGTATTTTTATGTTTATATATATACATATGTATATGTATGTATAGGTGGATATGTCTGCATATATTTATATATATATTTATTTACTTATTTGCTTTTTATTCACCTAACTTCGAGCTGTGTGGACAGTACCAGACTGACTTGGTGCCTCAACCTAAGTACCTAATTCAACTGAATCTTAATTATTTCTTACACACACACACACACATATATATACTCATGGATATGTATACATATATATGTCTATAGACATTAATACATGCCAGCATGGAGTGTAGACATTAAATGATGATGATATCAATGTGGATATGTATACACATTCATTCATTGGGGTTTTACCTCCTTTTGTCATGATTAAATGGGACGGATGTAAACTTGTTAGAGGTTATATTTTGCACTTATATGTCCTTCTTGTCTCCAACTCTTACATGTTTTTCAAACACAAAACTTTATTCTCCTGGTCTTTGAAAACGCACAGAAATGTGCTGTCTAGCTTTTGAAGACCTGTGGTATATAAAAATCCCTTCCTAGAAAAGCAGATGAAATCTGATGATAGGGAAAGCATGATATATATACAAGTTACCAATTTTGTAAAATGCATATTTATCACGATACATTGTATGTAATTCTGCACAAAATATTTAGAGAATATTTTATTCATGGGTGTAGCAAATTTAATTTCTTATGAAATTCCTGAGTGTTACATTTGATACTGGATGGCTTATTTTCCCCTTTCTTACTGTATCCAGTTTCAATTATAGATCACCTAGATGTTACTAATGTTTTCTCCAGAAGTGCTTAAGAGGCTATGGGAGTTCACATTTACTGCCATTCTGAAAGTATTAGAGTGTGTGTGATTAGCTGGCTATTTTCAAGAATATAAAATCAATTCTGAACTTGGTAACCAGGTACCTACCTCTACACCACGAACTTACATTGGCACTGTGCTCAGTACACCCTCTTTTATCTATACAAATAAACTTGATGTCGATGCTGTTCAGGTATAGAGCTAGTTGAGGTGAGCTACAAAGAGTTATGTTGCTTTTGCCAGAGACATTATGTTGTATCATTGATGCAATATATCTTATCTTTTTGTCTTTTTGTTTTCTAATGAATCAATTGGCTGCAGTTCTCAACCCTTCTTTGTCTGCTACAAAAATACATGTTTTAATTTTTTGTATCAATTTTTGTGTTTCTTTGATGTTCCTTCTCAGAACTTTACAATATTAAAACTAAAGTTATTTTTTTCTTTCTCTTCACCTTTTGTTTTCCTGATTTTTGCATGTGTGTCTATGATTCTGTTACAGGTGCAGCGTACATACTAATACCACCTGAAAATATGACAGCCATTGAGGGACAACGAATAAAATTTCAGTGTGGTGCTATGGCATATCCAAATAATATCACTTACAACTGGTTCAAAGACTCTGAAAACATCAAATTTCTACCTGATTATGGTAAACGTGTAAATGCTTTCAAGGATGGAAGTCTTGTCATTACTTCAGTTGTAAAAAACGACATGGGCTGGTATACATGCCATCCGACAAACGGAATTGGAGAAGACCCAAAAGCATCAGCTTATCTGAACGTCACATGTGAGTTTTCTTTGTAAAATGCTATCATTTATAAATGACATTGTTTTTTTATTAAGCAATATATTTTGCATTACCCTTAAAATTTGTCATTTGGTTTGTATATTCATTAATATTGATATTATTGATAACAATATCACTATGATTACTATTATCATCCCTGTTATCACTTCTTCTAAAACAACTACTTTATTGTGAGGTTTCTAACAGATGAAAAGGATAAATTATTAACTCCCTATCTTTCTTGGTAATAAATTGTCATGCTGCAGGTGTTTTGTTGTCTGTAAGTAAGCCACTTAAGTATTTAAGTCTCTTTGCCTAATGCTTTCTGAACAACAACAATAATAGTAGTAGTAATAATAATAATAATAATAATAATAATAATAATAATAATAATAATATAATAAAAATAAAAATAATAAAAATAACAATAATAATAATAATAATAATAATAATAATGATAATAGATAGATAGATAGATAGATATTTTGCTCTTATAGGATTTTTCTGTTCAAACTAAGAGAAAGGTAAATGCAAATAGGCCAGATATTATATCAAAAGATTTCAGATGAAAATCGTGATTCCTCTTCAATATGACTGTCCCAGTTGATACAAATGTATCTGTTAAGACCTACCAAAAGTTGAGCAAGTAGTACTAAGATCCCGAAAAAGAAATTTGCAAAATGTGAAAACTCAAGACTAGTAGAATACACATGGTTGTAGGTTCTCCAGAAATAATAACGAAAGGGGTTGATTAATACTTATCTCAAATCCCAGGGAATCTCCAAATGGAAGAAATTCAGAAAATAGTATTCTTTGTAGATTAGGAGCAGTCCCCATGACTAATATCTACATGATTCCAAAACAATCTTTTTTCACATATTATCAAAAGCTCATTTTCTAAACGATACTTCTTACAAACTCAATGCAATTAAAATACAAGTCCCATTCACTGAATTACAATGTTCCCTAGAAACACGGCAGTTATCAACCATCCTAGTCATAATGCTCACTTGTACTTATAACTTGTTGTCTCTTGAGGTCTCTGGGTGAGACTTTGACTCAGCTTGTATAAATACTAAGCTAAATCTAAACATAATAATAATAATAATGAGCAATTAAAAGAGTGTGATACAATTTGTAATAAATAGAAGTTGACTGTGTTTATTGAATTGAACAGTATTTTGACAGTATGCCTTCCTCGGGTTCAAAATAAAAAGTTAAAAGAATGCAGCAATACAGAAATTCAAAATATGAACGGAAGTATCCTGTGTTCCTTTTAAGACAAATTGATGTCATCAGTTTTTGCTTTTTTATAACTGGTAACAAGGAAAAAAAAAAAGAAAACAGGAAAGATAATACTTAGACCAAAGGTTTTGTGTAAATGTGATGGAAGTCATCTCTCATTTTGTTCATTCCTTCAGGGATGACTTAGTAATTCGTAAATATTTTATCCCCATGTGTTTTGAAGACTGAAAGTGCAGTTGAGTGCAGTAGAGTCAGAATATTTTCTGAGAATGTGCACTTTCAGGTGTTCTTCAGAATCACAGCTGTTTAATGTAAAAGGTTCAGCAAGTTCTGTTGAACTAGTTATTGTACCTGATGTCAGGCAGGCACAATAACAGTAGTTCATCATCATCCTCATCATCATCATCCTTATAGTCATCATCCTCATCATCATCATCCTCATCATCATCACCAAGGCAGAGTTGGCAGAGTTGTTAGCATGCTGGACAAAATGCTGAGCAGCATTTCTCCCAACTTTTCATTTTGAGTTCAAATTGTGCCAAAGTCGACTTTACCATTCATCCTCTTGGGGGTCAGTAAAATATGTCCCAGTGAAGCACTGGTGTCAATGTAATTGACTAGCCTCCTCTCTGCCTTGTGCCTATATTAGAATTATTATTATTATAGCAGGGCGAAATGCTTAGCGGTATTTTGTCTGCCGTTACGTTCTGAGTTCAAATTCCGCCAAGGTTGACTTTGCCTTTCATCCTTTCGGGGTCGATTAACTAAGTACCAGTTATGCACTGGGGTCGATGTAATCGACTTAATCCCTTTGTCTGTCCTTGTTTGTCCCCTCTATGTTTAGCCCCTTGTGGTCAATAAAGAAATAATAATAATAATAATAATAATAATAATAATAATAATAATTATTATTATTATTATTATTATTATTATTATTATTATTATTAGGCTGGTGAGCAAGCAGAATCATTAGAGCACTGAAAAATGTTTAACTGTATTTCTTCTGACTCTTAACAGTTCAAATACACCCTGGGGCTATTAAAAATAAGCTCTAGAACTGGGGTTGATCTAATTAACTAACCCCTCCCCCAGCAATTACTGACCTTGTGCCAAAATTGTAAGCCATTACAATTTTCTCTTTAAGCATTGGATTTAAAATCTGGTAGGATCAATTTTGTCAACTCTCCACTATAATATGTGACCTTGGTAAAAATCATCCAAATCATTGTTACAATTATAACCTTTTTAACGAATACTTAAAGTATTACAAACAGCAAACCTTGGAGCTGATGCATTACTGCATTGAGTTCAGTGCTTTACTGAATTTTGATATTGTCATAAGTAGCCTGCTTGGATTGGCCTTTACAATCACCAGATCTCAATATAATCAAAGATTTATGGTGTTCTTTATCTCTCATTCTTCATGTTGTTGGGGCAATAGACAAAAATTACAATAATAAATCGATGTTAATCCAATTAATTTTCATCATATCAAAATTGGGCCTGTGGCTTGTTGAAAAAAAAAAAATACAGCATACCATTACCATTCATCATTAGATCTAAAGCTTTGTGTATGTGTGTTTGTGTGTGTATATATATCAATATATATATATATTGATATATATAAATATCTATATATATATATATATATATATATATATATATATATATATATATAAATAAATATCTATATATATATATATATATATATATATATATATATATATATATATATATATATATATATATAAATAAATATCTATATATATATATATATATATATATATATATATATATATATATAAATAAATATCTATATATATATATATATATATATATATATATATATATATATATATATATATATATATATATATATATATATATAGATATATATATAAATATCTATATATATATTGATATATATAAATATCTATATATATAGATATTTATATATATATCTATATATATATATATATATATATATATATATATATATAGATATTTATTTATATATATATATATATATTTATAAACAGAAACAATTATCATTATTATTATTATTATTATTATTATTATTATTATTATTATTATTATGATGCATACAAAGAATTGACTTTGATAGCCTTATTGATATTATCATTTTCAATGATACCATTATTATGATATCGTTATCTTTACTACATTATTTTGAAACTTCAGATTTTCCCTTAAAAAAATTTTCTTCTTTCCTCTTGACATAACACCAATATAGACTGCAGGTAGTCATTTCTTTAAAAATATAGTTTCAGGAAAAGAAAATTCTGACTACTTAGCATCTTCAGTCTTTTATTCAGGAATTAATGTGTGATTGGCTGGATGTATATATATCTATGTGTGTATATGTCAATATACCTGGAAATATGTCTTTATATATATGTATATGTATTTGTATATCTATGTGTACATACATGTATACGATACATGTGTGTGTATGTGTGTGTGTGTATATCTATGTATCTATATCTATGTACCTACATGACTATATATCTATATGTATATATAGGTTCATATTTGTGTATTGATGTATATGTATATATCTGTTTGTGTGTATGTATATATATATATATATATATATATATATATATATATATATATGTCTCTGTGTGTGTATACATATATATAAATATATATATATATATATATATATATATATATATATATATATATATATTTGTGTAAATTCCATTTTTCTAAGATTTTTTTTTTAAAGTAGTTAATAACTTTTAAGAAAATCTTTTTTCAAATGGGCTTTTTCTTCAAATATGTTTTGCTAAAACGCATTACGTACATGTGTGTATGCATATGTGAATATATTTATGAATGTGTAAATATATATATTTATATAAGTCTATATATATATATATATAGACTTATATAAATATATATATATAAGTATATGTAAATATATATATATATATATATATATATACACACACACATATATATATATATATGTATATATATATATATATGTAAATATATGTATATACTTATGTAAATGTGAATATATATATATATATATATATATATATATATATATATATTTATATATATGTGTGTGTGTGTGTGTGTGTAAATATATATATTATAGATATATATTTATAAATATTATATATATATATTATGTCATATGTAAACAAACTTAAGTTTGTTTTTGGAGCGCTGAAATGTATTGTAGTACAAGTAGAAAGATATATTTTACAACGCGTAAATACTGATAGAACAGCATACATGGGATAATATCCCTTACAGAGCAGAAAAATCTTCAGCAACCAGCCATTTGAAACAAACTCACATCCTGGCTGGTTCTTCTACTAAAGCCATTCAAAGCTGTGCTCCACCAAGAGAAAATAATTGCTATTGTTGAGGGGAAAAATTGTGGTCATAAACTTTTATCTAAGAGAGATGCTGAAAGGTTTTCTGACCTGTCATCTGAATTAGTCACACCAACTGCATGCATGGTCACAATATATATAAACACTCATACACAAACAAATAAATACATATACAAACATATACTTGTGCCTAAGAGTGCATGCACACCCATGTGTATGCACACACACACACACATGATGATGATGATCAGGAGTGGCTGTGTGATTAGAAGCTTGTTTCCTAACCACATGGTTCTGAGTTCAGTTCCACTGTGTGGAACTTTGGGCAAGTGTCTTCTACTATAGTCTCAGGTTGACCAAAGCCTTGTGAGTGGATTTGGTAGATGAAAACTGAAAGAAGCCCATTGTATATATATATATATGTTTGTGTGTATAAGGAAAATAACACAAGGTAGAAAATGCTAAAATAATTTTATCATGAAGTACATTTTAGTACTAGTTTCCATCTTTTTAGACTTTTTCAACTAAGAGTAAAATAAGAAAAAACAATTAAATTGGAGAAAAAAATTAAGTGAAATGTTTTGTAGATATTTCAGACACTCACAAAGGAATAGAGACAGAGACAGACTGTCTGAAAACTATGAAAATATCTACAAAACATTTCTCTTAATATTTTTCTCCAATTTAATTGTTTTTTCTGATTTTACTCTTAGTTAAAAAAGTCTAAAAAGATGGAAACTGGTACTAAAATGTACTTCAGTATAAAATTATTTTAGCATTTTCTACCTTGTCTTATTTTCCCTATACATATCAACTTGTGTGTTATTTTGCTACCTTCTACATATATATATATATATCTATATATATATATCTATATATATATATATATATATATATATATATATATATATATATATATGTGTGTGTGTGTGTGTGTGTGTTTGTGTCTGTGTTTGTCTCCCCATCACTGCTTGACAACTGATGCTGGTGTGTTTACATCCCTGTAACTTAGCAAAAGAGACTGATAGAATAAGTACTGGTTTACAAAGACTAAGTCCTGGGGTCAGTTTGTTCATCTAAAGATGGTGCTCCAGCATGGCCACAGTCAAGTGACTGAAAAAAGGTAAAGAAAATATGCACCAGCACACACATACATACAATAGGTGTATATATATACCCACACACATTGTGTATAAAAAGAAGTGGTGGTGTGCTGGTGGATTATATAAAACATGCAAGGTAAAGGCAAAAAGAATAAAAGAAATACGAGACAACAAAAAAAGTTAAGGAAATATGTAATGGTACAATAAAAGTGATACAAAGGAAATAGCCAGAAACACCGAAAATGAAAGTACACTCTGAAATATACATACATTCTATGGCACATAGACTGACCTGCACACAAATGATTACTGTGTCGTGCACAAATTGGTGTACATCATCATCATCATCATCATCATCGTTTAACGTCCGCTTTCCATGCTAGCATGGGTTGGACGATTTGACTAAGGACTGGTGAAACCGGATGGCAACACCAGGCTCCAGTCTGATTTGGCAGAGTTTCTACAGCTGGATGCCCTTCCTAACGCCAACCAACCACATGTGAGGTGGAAAAGTAAGGTTACAAATAATTTGGAAATACCAGAACAGAGGAGAGGTAGGAGAATTAAATTGGAAGGCGTATGGGTGCAAAATTAGCATTTGTACTTTAAGAATGTTTTAGATAATTTATGTTTACAATTGATAAAAATGTCCTTGCATTTTGTATTAAGTTATGTATATGCCCAGATAAACAAGCACTGTTAGCTTTCGCTTCTTAATATGAAATTCAGTGCAACATTAAATGGTCCATTGTAATGCATGCCAAACTATATAGCAGGTACGGCAACAAGTGTGATCTCTGCATTTCAGAAATCCTAACTATTATGCAATGCTATGATGAAGTAAACGAACGAAGTGACCTTATTATCTACTGTAAACATGAATTATCTAACACATTCCTAAAGTACAAATGCTTATCTTTCATCTCAATACCTTTCTGTTTAACTCTCCTGGTTCGATATTCCCAAAGTATCTGTAGCCTTATCTTCCCACCTCACATGTACATCGATTTATGTGCGATGCAGTAATCATTCGCTGAATGCAGGTCAACCTATGTGCATTACAACGTATGTATATTTTAGAGTGTAATTTCATTCTCGGTGTTTCCTGCTAATCCATTTGCATTACCTTTACATATTTCAACTATTTCTTTTATTTGTCTCATTATATTTCATTTTTTTTTTGCTGATTCCTTCCATGTTTTATATAACCCCTCCTTTTTTTCTCTACACAGATATGTGTGGGTGTATACATACCTATTGTATATATAGATGTGTACATGTTTGTGTGTATAAGAGTGTATATATATATATTTATGGGTTGTGCACATCTTAAGGCACATGTTTTTTATGCATTTATGTGTGAATGAGTGTTTACGTAGTGTCCATGTACACGGTGTGTGTATGCATGTGGTATTTGCATGAATGCATGAATGTATGTATGTATTCTGATGTAGGTGGGCAGGCTGTTTGTAATGGTACCTTGTATTTCTACAGTGAAAACACCAACCCTTTACTTTTGCTAATTCAGATGACAAGATTCTAGCAGTCAGCAAATTCTTTTGTCATCTCTCTTAGATAAAAGTTTGTGACCACAATTTTTCTCCTTAATGATGGCAACTATCTTTTCTCTTTTTTCTTTCTTCTTTTTTCCCTTCTCTCTTTTTCTTTATACTCCTCAACTTAAGTGGAGGCACAATGGCCCAGTGGTTAGGGCAGCGGACTCGCGGTCATAGGATCATGATTTCGATTCCCAGACCGGGCATTGTGAGTGTTTATTGAGCAAAAACACCTAAAGCTCCATGAGGCTCCGGCAGGGGATGGTGGTGAACCCTGCTGTACTCTCTCACTACAACTTTCTCTCATTCTTTCTTCCTGTTTCTGTTGTGCCTGTAATTCAAAGGGTCAGCCTTGTCACACTGTGTCACGCTGAATCTCCCCGAGAACTACGTTAAGGGTACACGTGTCTGTGGAGTGCTCAGCCACTTGCACGTTAATTTCACGAGTAGGCTGTTCCGTTGATCGGCTCAACTGGAACCCTCGATGTCATAAGCGACGGAGTGCCAACCTCAACTTTAAACCACTGCCTCTCTTGCATAGTTTGGTCTCATCCTTTCTCTTGATACACTTCTTTAACATTTTGTTTTATATTTTCTACTACTGGCTTCTCAATTGACTTCTCCACTATGGTGAAGTTGACTTCAAAATTCCAAGCGACTATTTATCCTTCATTTCATAAAGCTAATCTCAGCCTGATGTTTAGCTAAGTTGCTAGTATATATATATATATATATATATATATATATATATATATATATATATACTCTCTCTCTTTTACTCTTTTACTTGTTTCAGTCATTTGACTGCGGCCATGCTGGAGTAGCACTTTTAGTCGAGCAAATCGACCCCAGGACTACCTTTACTCGTTATTCTTTTTTATTTCTTATAAACTGTGAATTTCCCTGTCTAGAAGTTTCATACATACTCACTTTGTCTCTGATGATGGAATACCCAGTATATGAACATGCTAGCCTATCACTTTGGATATCCCAGAAACATCTGTAAGACTTCAAATTAACCTTACCCTAATTAAATTATTATAAACAACTTGAGATATCCGTACTGCTTTGGTTTTTGATGTCCTTTTCCTCTAATGTATTCATACATATATATAAATATACACACACACATACACATTTATGTATGTCTCTGTGTGCATAATGTCTAACTCCCTTATCTACTGCAGATAAGGTTGGACAATTCCTGTGCTGATGATCAGGATGAACCATATGTCCATAACTGTACTTTTACCTTCAGACAATAAGCCTGTCATTTTTCTTTAATGGTAGACCAACTTATCTCCCTTTCTCATGGAGAGCTGATCTTAATTGCCATTAAAAGAGAGAATTCTATTAAATCAAGAATTTATGTTGTATGGCATTTCATACATCTGCATTTGTCGCTCTCTCTCTCTCTATATATATAGTTATATATATATGTGTGTGTGTGTGTGTGTGTGTATATATATGTGTGTGTGTGTGTGTGTGTGTGTGTATATGTGTGTGTGTTATCCATGTTATCTTGGGTCAAGAGGGGACTTTGCACCATCCACAGATCTGGTACGTAGCCCTCAACAGGTTGTTTTGTAGGAACCTTCAGTTATGATGTATCTTCATCATCATCATCATCATCATCATCGTTTAACGTCCGCTTTCTATGCTAGCATGGGTTGGACGATTTGATTGAGGACTGGTGAAACCGGATGGCAACACCAGGCTCCAATCTAATTTAGCAGAGTTTCTACAGCTGGATGCTCTTCCTAACACCAACCACTCAGAGAGTATATATAATGCACTGAACCTGAAATCTCGTTTCTTTAAAAAATTCAATTTGTTTTTTACTTTTTAAATGTATTAAGGCATTCTTTATAATGTTGAATTTTTAGTCAAACTGAAGTTTTAATTAAAAATCATAAACAAAACAATATAAAGAAAAAACATTTTCACTGGTGAGACAAACATTGTTGCACTTAATATTATTCAATATTTAAGCCTCTTGTAATGGTAACTGGAAGCACTCACTGAATTCTTATATTTTAATAAATGTTTGAAACACTATATTATTCTCCAGAGTGTGACAATTTGTGTGCAGGCCTCTTGGGATCTCATGTTTGTATGTGTTTTTTAAACACATCTGAGGTTCTGTGGCATTGTCATTGTGGGGTACATAATATTTAGATCCTCTCTTCATTTAGCTCCAAATTTGATAGTAAATGAATGATAAAAAAATTACTCAAAAAATCAAAATTTGACTATTCCTGTAGAGGTATAAATTTTCATTCTTTTCTTTTTTATGCTATTCGAGTTCTTATTTAGCTTTGAATCAATCTATAAAATCAAAAGTGTTATTAAGGATTGTGAAAAGTCCCTGACAATTTTGCATTTGAAATTTATTGATTACTAGCGACAAAACATTTTTTAAATTACCTGATTTACACCTTGAGTGAGAAACGATTTTTAAGTGGCAAGATGCTTGTGTGTTGAGTCTTATATACAAAGGTTGTATCTCACCAGCCCATAATCATAACCAAATTTGAGATTTAGTGGCAAATTCCAAGACCTACTGATAGAGTTGAATATAGATATACAAACCGACCACCAGTCTGTTTTACCTCAGGGAACTATTCCTGTGCTATTGTAAATATCTTCAGCTAGCTGATTGTGTCATTTGCAGTTAATGATGGGATATAAACTTGTAATAATTGATATTCTCTGAATTCATTTGTTTGCCTTGTGAATTCTTAAATCAGGTTACTTCACTATGTACATGTGTGTCTGCATGCTATATCATCATCATCATCATTTAACTTCTGCTTTCCATGCTGGCATGGGCTAGATGGTTTGACTGGAACTTGAAGCTGGAGAGCTGCACCAGGTTTCAGTCTAATTTGGCGTGGTTTCTACAGCTAGATACCCTTTCTAACACCAACCACTCCAAGAGTAAAAAGCACACCAATGGGTGCTTTTTACGTGAAACTGGAGACAGCCACAACTACAATTTCACAGATGCCATTTACATGACACCAGTAGCATCCATTACTATGATTTCACTTTGCTTCACGAGTTTTTTTCAAGCACAGCATATCACCAAAGGTCTCTGTGAGGCCCAACATCCGAAGATTATGCTTCCAGGGTCTACTTCTTCCACAGGTTCCTTCCACAGTTAGAGATGGGCATTTATATTTGTGTATGTGTGTGTGTGTGTGTGTGTATAAAGTCATAAATGACAGAGAAATAATTTAATAAAATTTTATTTAAAAACATGTAGATAATTTATATTATCATATTCAATGATAAATTACTTACATGTCTGCATTAATGCAAAATGCAAAAAAATCTTTCAAAATAATGCAGAATTTAAGCTGTGTCCTCAGGTACTTGCTACATCCTTGCTACTGTATGTGTGAGGATGGATATGAATGTATGGGAGATGCTAAGAAACCTTGCCAGATCAGAATGGAGCCTGGTGCAGCCTTCTGACTCATCAGTCCTCAGTCAAACCGTCCAACCCATGCCAGCATGGAAAGTGGACATTAAACGACGATGATGATGATGATGAATGCTTTCAAATCCATAGTTCAGTGAGGCTGCTACAATATTTCATTCACTGGAATTGTGGGTTCAAGTCTAACTATATCAAATTTTCTCTTAATCTGAAAATATAGATGGAAGACAGTATGTTAAGATTTGCTGGAGGTTTTCTAATATATTTATGCTTTAACAGAATAATATTTTTAATAGATTATGTCTTCAGTTTCATTCTGTAGTTTAGATTGTTTACTTCTTGACATAGAATGCAGCTCTCAAGGTAGAAGAGGTGGCAAGTGTACATAAAGAACAATAGTTTGCAGAGTTGTTGTCTCCTAAAACCACACATTCAGTACTATGTGTAGACTTTTATACTATCTTTAAGTATCAAATATTTTTTAAAAATACAATTTCAAAAAAATTATATTTCATTGTTCTCTATAAACTTCCACCTATCTACAATTTTCAAAATAATCATAGAATTTCATTGGGCATTTCTAGTGTAATTATAATGTAACTAAACTACCTGTCAGTACTGTGCTATATTTGAAAATCCACCTATTCAATTCAATTAAGTTTAAGCCCTTAAGCGATGTTAAAGGGGTGTTTAGATATACAGGGTGGTTTAGAAGTCCCTTTAACTGTATGAATGGAGGCAGTAGACAAATTTTTAAATCCTTGAGGTATGGCATTCAGTGGGGGCCAGGGGTCAGTGGGGTGTTTAATGAATGCCATGGGGCAGTGGGTGAAGAGGTATGAAGCAGTGATAGAGATAGGGAGCAATGAGTAACTCTAATCACCTCTTCTGTTAACTAGTTTGTTAATGCCAAAGGGTCTTTTGAATAATTGCATATATTTTCTTAGTAGGTATTAGTGGGATACTATCTTTAATAACATGTTTAAGCTCTTGCATTGGGACTGTTGGCTAACTTGGTTATAACATAATTGCTTTGAAATTGCTCAGGAAATGTCCCCTAATTTATTTCTTAGTAGCACAACACCTGTGTAAAATTCACTGCACAATTTTGGACAATATAATGTTCCAGTAATGGTTTATCTAAAACTCTGATTGTGTAACTCTGAGTAGAAACCACTTTTAGTCAAAAAGGATATGCTTCACTTTACAGAAAATTAGCTAATTTACATATTGACAGTTTGACAGCTGTTGAACATTTTCTAATATTCCAACACAACATGATAATTAGAAAATTTAGTATGCTACAGGTATCTCTAATATATATGATTCAATTCCAGTTGTTTTTGTGCTTAGTTAACTTTTTTGTGTGTTAATAAAGCTTACAACTTACAAAATTTGGTTTAGTAAAGTCCATTTCTATGCCGTAATGGTGTATCAGAAAATCAGTATAATTGAATGGGTTATAGTTGAAAAAACAGATTTCTATATATCAGGGATACTTATTTATGAGAGGCTTAATTAGTTAATCAGTAGGGTCCCCTCTTTTTGCATAAGATAATATATCAAGTGATTGTATTGTCTTGTACTTCTTAAATTTTTCAGCAGAAACTCTTATGCAAACTACCTTACAGTGTGAAAATAAATGCATTCTGAATATGATTATATTTTGTTCCTTAAGAACATAGTATATATTCCTTCAATACTATTTTCACTGCAGGACTAAACACAAAATTGTACTTTGCTATGCCAGATTTATTAATTTTCATGCAGATTTGGCGTTTTACTAACTTGATTAATCCTTTTGTTCTGTTTCAAATGTTTTGTTAGTCATTGTTGTAGAATTGTAGGCATGATGTGAGTTTCAGTAGGGTACAAATCATGGAAAGAAGGTTGGAAAGTGATTATGGGGTATATTCTAAATTTAGCAGTCTTTAGCATTTCTAACACTGATGGTGACCTCTGACTCATGATATTCCAGACAAATAGCTGGTCATCATTTATATAGATAAGAAAAAAAAATACACTATAATATAAGCACATGTCTATAAGAGGCTAGCTAATTTTAAATAGGGTATTTTTTTCTTTGTTTTCTACTAAAAAAGAGCTCCAAAAATATATAAAATAATTAAGTTTACTAATAATGAATCTTTTATTCAGTGTTGAGATTAAATATGTATTAAAACAAGCCCCAATGAATAAGAGAAGTAATCTAAATTTACAAAGTAAAATGTATGCTTAAATTTGAATAATTTTGAATATCTCTTGCATAATTTCTGAAGAAATTAAAAGCTAACATTTAGTTCTCTTTGTTCTATCCAGTCTTTTGATTCGTAGAGAAATATGTATTGTTGTGGTTTTTGTTGCTTGGTCCTTTCCACAGTCATCGAATGATAAGAATTAAAATGAGTAAAGGAGAGGAAATCAAATAAAAACATGTTGAAAATCTCTCTCCCCCCCGTCCTTCCCATGTTATTCTTGTAATTTCTGTTGTCTTGTTTTGTCTTTTTATTTTAACTTTCTTTAGAGAAAATACAAAATTTTTTTTCTTTGAAGAAATAAAGATGATGATGATGATATATTGAATAATGATCATTGCTAGAGTAATGGTGGCTCTTTAATCAAAATAATATATTTCAATGATTTCAGACAGATTTTATTCATTTTGAACTTTCTTCAGAAATTGTTAGAATTTAAAATCTGATTAACTGATAACATGGTTTATAGAAAAAGAATAAATAAATGCATTAGGCAATATATTTACATTATAAAAAGCCTAAAAATCATTTGCAGCACACAATTCTTATTTCATACATAATCCTCCTTTGTAAAATAAATATATACTTAGAAAACATATTGCTGCACTTTACTTCTTTGTAGGACTTTTTTTGTGTGTTGGTAGTGGTGGTGGTGGTGGCAGTGTGGTGAGGGAAGTTAAATTCAATTGTTGATTTATTTATTTTATATTAGTTTAGAATTATTCCTATCAATTCTCCTGAATTGGATGGTGATAACAGTTTGAAGAACTGTCACCTGTTGTAGGTTGTCTAGGATGAGATGTATCTTTCATATAGTTGATGTATACAAAGAGTATTTTTTATGAAACCTAGATTTTGGTAATAACTACATACATAGAGGCCAGATAGATCTTCCTAGAAAACTAAGTTAGGATTTTATTTCTCAAATCAGTAATGATTTTTTTTAAAGTAAATATGTCTGTATACTGATGTTTGCTTTTTAGTAGTATAACATATTGGTTGCCTGTCTTTTTTTAATATTCAAATACAGGTTTTGGCTTAGTATTTCAAAGGGTGCTTATATAATTTAGATACTTAGGATATATTAAAGATTTTATATTTTCCAGATTATTAAATTGGAAAAAAAAAATTAAGTATATTTACATTATATTTTGATTGATTTGATTTGATCATCATGATGTATTTTATTCATGGAACCTTTCTTTCTAAACTAAGGACACCACTATTAGTTTAGAAATAATGATTTCTATTTTTTCTACCTAGTGTTGCATGGCATACACATCCAGAAATATGATACTTGATGGTGGTCAACAATTAAAATGTAATTTAAATCTTAGTAATAAAAACTAGTCTCAGTCTTTTAAACTTTTAACTTTAGATGTATGTTTGTGCAGGAGGTGTATTTTTGGGAGCTGTTCTTAGTGGTGAAAGGACTAACTGTAATTTAAAATGTAGAATGTTCTTTTACAGAATATTTCTTTCATTAATTCAGAATTAATATAAATGATTATAATTTGTGGAATGAAGTATTGTAAATAAATTCATGCATTATTCAATCCCTTCATAATAAACTAGAAGAGCTTAGATTATATGCTTTGTGACAAGCAAGTGTGGAGGTTCCATATGAGCCATCATGGTTGAGAAACGGAAGGTAAGACTATTCCTCAAAGTTGTTAAAGGTTCTTTTGACAAGAGACTGAAAAGATTAGGTTTAGTTTCAGGTATAAGAGAGCTGATGGGTTGCGTAATGTATGGAGGCATCTTTCACAATTTGAATGCTGGGTTTTCTGCAGTTACAGCCTTAAGTAAATGCTGTCTAGTTTGTAGAGATATGTAATTTTCTCTACTGTTAAATCATGTTCTTTGTTTGCATTGCTGCAGTGTGGTTATATGAATCACTTGGAGATTAAAGATTGAGTTTTAGCTGTGTGGCATGTGAAAAACCATGCCTCAGAGGATGGTTTCAGTGAACTACTTAGCCATTACTGATGGATCCAGTGTAAAGTATGTCATGCCAGGTATAATTAGCATAGAACTGGTAAGGTTCCAATCAGTTATCTGACTTGAAGTACCATAAAGCCTAAGATATGGAGGTGAGTATTGCAAAAGAATCAGTTTCTATGCTGGCAGGTTGGAGGAATTTGGAGAACAATAGGGGAAGTGGTTATATTTATTGGAGTTGAGAAGGGAGACAAAGTCAAATCTTAATTGCCTATATCCAGCTGACAAAAGAAAGTGCTTGGGAGAGTGGCATCTACATGTGTTGATACCACTTCTGTAAGTGAAGTTGAAATACAGTGTAGCTTGGGCAGCAATGATAAACTTTAGATGAGTTGAGAAATTTATATTTTGAAGAGGAGTAGGATGAATGGTTTACTCGTTAGTAAGAAGCGATTTGTGGGAGTCCATGGATACTTGTAAAGAAGAGGGGACATTGCCCAACACACTTAATTTTTGGCATCTAGTGAAGTGTTGAGCTTAGTGCATTGAAATAACAATAGCTGTACACCATTCTTACAAATTCAAAATTCTACTTGCTGGAGTAGGAGATGTATTATAATTTACTTTAGTGCTTTCAGATTAAATAAGTTGAAGTACTCAGTCAACTAATATTAGAACAAAATTATAAATTCATTAGCAAAGATATTGATAAGTTTAATAACCTACTCCCTGCTTGTCAAAACTGATAAGTTGCCATGAAAATTTACATGAATAATCTGAATCTATGATTCAGATTATATTCTTACATGCTTAAGTACTACAAGTTCTCATATCCTCTTGTTAAAAAATCTGCTTTATGTGTATATATGAAACAATTACTATTTATGGTTGGAAAGCATATATTAATGAAAGAAATATTCTTAAATGATATTCTTAATTTCCCTATCATATTGTACTAGCTTGTTTCATGGTAGCGTAACTTAGTCACTCTTATTCATAGTTTTCAGTGAATATTAGTACCATTTTCTGTCCATCTTGATTTGATAGTGTTTTTATATATTCCAGTGAATATACTTAGTTACATCAATGAATACTCTCATTTGTCAATAACAAACAACCTGGTACAAAATTTCCAGTGCACTATCTCATTTTAAAACTATGTGTTTTCTGCTTCTTTACATATCTTGTGGGTAGTCTCCGATCTCATGGAGCAACAGGAAATTTTTGTGTTTGTTCCTTTAGACAAGAGCTACTGAACAATATTATGGCTTCCTATTTTGTTCAGTCATATTGTTTACTGGCTTTGAAGGGAATTCTATTGCTATCTTCTTTTGACTCTATATTGTAACTATTTTTATGGCTGGTATCCTAGTTGCAGAGTTGCTTTATATATTTTGTATGGCAGGATTCATTTAATCATTAGTATATAAATTTTCATTTTTACATGATCACACACACATGCACTTACCCACACACATATTCACACATAAATGTAGTATTGTTCTTTGTCATCTCTACTTATTTTTCTATGTTCTTATGGTAAAATAAAAAATATAAACATATTTTCACTTTAAGACAATATCTCATAACATATCCTTCTCATTTTGTAAAACAAAAAAAAAAAAGAAAATGATGTTAAGGATATTATTTTCGTAATTGTCATTGCATAGCACAATACCACTATCACAACTTCTGTCACTATAGTAGTTGCAAACCGCTACTAATGCCATAAATACTGTAGCAGCTGCAACTAATAGCAATGCTATCTACTGCTTTCGTATATGTATGCCAAGCAATGAGAGCAATGTTCTTGAAATCAATATTCTTTTACACTGATATGTAAACAGGTTTTATTGAATGATTTGCCTTACTTTATATATCTACTGTATGACAGAACTTCATCAGAGATATGCGGCAATATGACACACATATATCAGCTGCTTCTTTCTTTTCTATGTTTCTGCAAGTTTGGAGAAGCAAGTATGTATACATATGTAAATAAAATTGTAATTATGTGCACATATACATATATGTAGTTTTGACATGTGTTTAAAATAATATCTCGAAAACACACACACAAACATACATGCACCTCCCTCTCACTCTTTATAGCTATAGATCTATATGCAAATTTAGAAGCAGCTTAAATGTAATTTTTAAAAATAATATGATAATAATATATTCAAAGCTGATGACATTTTTTTTTTTTTTAATTATTGATGAGTTTGAGTTTTAAATCTTAATGATATTTTATAATATGGCTTCCTATCTTCATAAATTTGCTGAGAAGGGGATATTTCTGTGTTTGATTTTGTGTACATATGGAGAACCTGTCCATTCATGTGTTAGCATTAAAAGGTTTGTGCATGTCTGTGAACTTTCATCTCAATGTTTGTTTGTATATGTTTGTATATCTATCTGTACATCTGCAACATATATGTATGATTATATTGGACATGTGTCTTTATGTTACATTGTTTTTGTGAACTTGTGTATATATGTATGTATACATGTTGATGTGTATGTATATTGGGGTGTATATGTGCTGTGTACACATGCATGCTTACTTGCAAACACACGAATGTAAAGAATTCATCGTAGACAAGAGGTAAAACAGTGAGAACTCAGAGCTGAAAATGAGGGGTCAAAATATATTTGTTAAGCTGAAAGTGTAAATTTTCATGTCTTCAATTGTTGAACAAAATCTGAACAATGAAACTTGAAACTATTAAAATGAATATCTTGAAAATGAAAGATATATATATATATATATATATATATATATATATATATATATACACACACACACACACACAAATACATATTTAAATATATGTATATACATGTTTTGTGTGTGTTTGTATTTCCACTCATCATTACATGTATTAGCTGACTGTAAACAACAATCTTATTGTTCATAGAGATGGTGTTCTTTGCTTGCAGTCTACTGCAAAAGTGTGTTTGGGCTTCATAACAAGTTGTAATATGTTGCACAACTTTTGCAAACAAATAGCTCATTTGAATGTTGTTTATTTCCAGTTCTTTGCATAAACATGGTGATGGCTGCTGTTTGATAGACTGAGAGATGATTATCTTGTTTGGAAACAGGTGTCAGGAAGGGCATTTATCTTTAGAAACTCTGCTCCATCAGAACATCATCTGACCCATACAAGCTTAGAAAAATAGAGATTAAAACGATGATGATGATGATGATGTGTACGTGTGTTTATATACATGCACATGCACACACAAACACAAACACACGTATATATATTTATATATGTATGTATATGTGTGTGTGTGTGTGTGTGTGTATATTAATTGAAGTGTACAGTATTATATATCCGTTATGGCCGATCTTACCAATCGGTTTTGCACTAGAGATTCAGTGGAGTGTTAGGCAACAGTCTGATTACGTAACCCTGCGCTCATCAAAGGTAGCCATCATAGAATGAAATGTGGTGATTATTCTCTATTGATGAAGGTGAATAGACACCTCCAGTTTGTGGTGGCTGTGAAAAAGATGACGAAACAAATCGAGCAGGGGACTGAGGTAAGAATTGTGTTCTTTGGTACCAAAACATCGGCCCTGGGGGTGGTTTTATTGCAAGCTGGTAAGTGTTTTCTGGAAAAGTTTGTGGGAAATGTATGTGTCTTTAAAGTTGGTGTTCTTGTCAAAATGGAATGTGTGTAGTGGTACTATATGTATAACCTCTGCAGAGGGATGTGGGCATACGTGTATGTGTTCGTTAGTGTGTTTCCTTTCTTTTACGTATTGGTTAAATCCATGGGGCCTTTATGTGTGCATGCAGTATGTGTAGGGTACAATATGTGTGGGGGCTTATTTTGGGGGTGGAAAATAGTCTATTGGATAAGGTGTCCACTGTGTTGGAGTGTGTGTGCTTGTTTGTGGGTGCATTAGTGTATGTTCTGGTCAAACTCTTGGCTGGACTCCCAGGTATTGACGGGGGGGGGCCAAAGTTGGGGGACTGGTGATTATAGTCGTGATAGGGCATGCAGGTATGATAGGATGTACTTCCTTTCATGTGGCAAGGATTAAAAATTTCACTTCTGCTCTTCAGGTAAATGCTTGGGTGTTGGGTGCTCTTTAGAATCGCATAGCCTACACATCCTGCTGCTATTGAAGTACGCTTTATATTTCTCCAAAATCTTCTACTTAATGGCTGTACTTGGGGCACTTTCTTTCAAAGATCATACCTGCTTGGTTAGGGTTGTGGTGTTATGTCTCTTCAGGATGTTGAAGGAGGACTTGTGGTTGTTATAACGATAATTTCTCTACACAATGATACCATTATTAAGAAGACTACTAAACAGACATATGTTTTCTCCTGCATGTGTGGTAAACATGTGAGGTGTGTGTCTGAAAGAGAGGCAGATTTTCTACAACTGGATGCCCTTCCTGTTGCTAACTCTCATCTGTTTCAAAGCAAAGTGATATTTCCCCATGGTCAGACATATTCTTTCAGAAAATTGGAAATGAATGACTCTGCTTGCATGACAGTGACACTCAATTCCAACTGTCATGAGATATCAAAACAATGAGATGTCTACACACACACACACACACACACACACACACACACACACACACACACACACATGATGGGCTTCTTACACTTGCTCTAGGTGTCACACAGTGGGACTGAACCTGGGATCACATTGCTGGGAAGCAGACTTCTTACCTCATGGTCATTGAGTCTTTCATTTCCCAGCTGATTCTAAATAATCTGCTTATAAATTCATAAACCATATAGCTTGTGATCTTCATGAAATCATGTGTAGTTCTGAAATCTCAGTTATTTAGGTGCAAAACTGTGACCTGGAACATAGATATATAAATTCACTTTTATACATTAAGATACATACGGTGCACAATTTCTATCTATTGAATTCCATTCATAACATTGATGTTAACCCAAACGATAGTAGAAATGTATGCAAACTGCTGTGCAGTTGGATTGAACTTGGTATCATGTAGTTGGGAATCAAGCTTCTTAAGCATAAAGCCATTGCTTGTGTTCACTATTTATCATGAACTTTGTATGAAAAGTTAACTTGAGGATTGTGAAACCTCCAGCATTATTACAATTAACATAAATTGCAATTTGCATTGATAGAATTGTTGACTGTTAGCATCAGGAAATGTTTAATGCCTTTCATAACTTAGTAAAATCCAACAGTTTGTTGGCTGTGTTTTATCAATTGTACAAGGCTTTTGAAAGTTCACTGTTGGTGTTCAGACACAGAGTAAAAATCTAGCGACAGATTATGAACTATTTACACTTAAGTATATCAAGCTCTGCCACACTTGAGAGTAATTCAATTTTAGTGCTATTCATCTTGTTTTGTATGTTTTATGCTACACTCTTTGGAAATTGGATGATTTAGTGTCTCAAGTAATGGTACTGGTGATTTTGTTGAAAAGATTTGAATAATGACACATGAAATATTGAGGGTAATGGTTTTGACATAAAATGGTGGAGTATATTTTGTGTTTGTTTTCTTTTATTGCTATATATTGTAATAGTGTTTGAAAGTTGTGTAGTATTTAGACAGGTTCCAATATTTTGTCATTAATTTTAATTTAAGTAGCTTTAAAATACTAATACTTCTTTTTATTGTTTCCCTGTTACATACTTTTTGATATTTCATGGGGTAGTTTGGTTGTTTCTATTTACTAAATTTAGAGCCATGAGTGCTTTACAGTTTCCATATGCCACTGAAATATAGATGTACTAGATTTGAAACACAGTTAAGAGAAACAATATGATACAGAAAAGAGGCAATGTATGATGAAAGTAAAAATTCGAATGCTATCAAGCTGCTCCAACTCCAGAAGGAAAAATCATTTTAAAATTGAAGAATAGGCGTAGGAGTGGCTGTGTGGTAAGTAGCTTGCTTACCAACCACATGGTTCTGGGTTCAGTCCCACTGTGTGGTACCTTGGGCAAGTGTCTTCTGCTATAGCCTCGGGCCGACCAAAGCTTTCTGAGTGGATTTGGTAGACGGAAACTGAAAGAAGCCCGTCGTATATATATATATATATATATATATATATATATATATATATATATGTGTGTGTGTGTGTGTGTGTATGTGTGTGTGTCTGTTTGTCCCCCCCCCCCCAACATCGTTTGACAACTGATGCTGGTGTGTTTGCGTCCCTGTAACTTAGCGGTTCGGCAAAAGAGACCGATAGAATAAGTACTAGGCTTACAAAGAATAAGTCCTGGGGTCAATTTGCTCGACTAAAGGCGGTGCTCCAGCATGGCCACAGTCAAATGACTGAAACAAGTAAAAGAGTAATAAGCAAAGAATAACTATAAATAAAGTAAAAAGCTAAAAATGACTTTTCCTACTTAGGCACAAGTGTGGCTGTGTGATAAGAAGTTTACTTCCCAACCACATGGTTCCAGGTTCAATCCCACTGTGTGGCACCTTGGGCCAATGTCTTCTACTATAGCCTCAGGTCGATGAAAACCTTGTGAGTGGATTTGGTAGACAGAAACTGAAAGATACCAATCGTGTGTCTATGTCTATGTTTGTCCCTACGAACACTTGACAACCAGTGTTGGTGTGTTTACATCCCTGTAACTTAGATGTTTGGCAAGAGACCAACAGAGTAAGTACCAGGCATAAAAAAGAAAAAAAGTAAGTACTGGTGTTGATTCATTCATCATAAATTCTTCAAAGCAGTGCTCCAGCATGCCACTAGTAAAAAATAAAAGATAAAGATATCTATTACTATGTTAATGATAATTTAAAATTATAGTCTAATGTCTTATAGTTATAAGTTGAGAATAGAATAAATTTATGCAATTAAAAAATGGAATATAAAATGAAACCAAATAAAAGCATTGCAATGAAAATTAGATCTCAAATAACAAACTAATAATAGAAGCAATAAAAATCAGTAAACTGCTAACATTGTATTCTTTCTTGATGACTAAGCTCAAGATACTTAACTGCTGATGTTCATAGAAGAGCAATGCACTGATGCATTCATCTGGAACTGAAACCTCTATAACTAATTATTTTCATCCTACAAGTGACACTTGCTGTCTCAAATTTAAAATTAATTACGAATCCTTATCAGTGAAGGAATAAAACTGGTATTCTAGCTGGTATACATTGTGTTAATGAGTAAAAAATATACTCTGCTGAATTTTTAGTAATGTATAAATGTGTATTCTTTTACTCTTTTACTTGTTTCAGTCATTTGACTGTGGCCATGCTGGAGCAACACCTTTTAGTCGAGCTAATCGACCCCAGGACTTATTCTT
>NC_142932.1:24709846-24739846 GCF_046866305.1 Octopus bimaculoides | reverse complement strand
TAATTAATTAATTAATTTGTATCCATTAGATCTCTCCTTTTTCAAGCTCGGTAATTAGGTAATTATATATATATATATATATATATATATATATATATATATATATATATATATATATATATATATATATATAAATAGATAGATAGACAGACAGATATTAGAAGAGAAAAACAGTGAATAAGAAAACCATGCAGATATCAATAAAGCACTCAGTTTCAAATGAATTCGGTTAACTATTTCCAACAATCAGATACTGATAAATGGAAGTAAAAAACACATCCAAGGTAATCCCTCATGTATGACAACTAGATCTAAATATGTAGAAAAAGTTTGAGAAAATCAGACTATTAGACAACAAAAATAAGTATGGAGAAAATCACAGCTTTAATTGTAGAATTCCCCTTACAAAGCTGACAATTGTTTCTATTGGTCTTCTGGATACTGATACCTATCATATGTATATATATGTATGTATATATATATGTGTGTATATATATATATATATATATATATATATATATATATATATATATATATATATATATATATATATATATATATATATACAGATATAGGGCAGGGAATCGTCAATTAGTAATAAAATTAATAATTAACAATTTTGCCAAGTAGTTCAGTATGAAAAAACCTTTATCGGTAAAACCATTTATAATCATAAATATACAGGGATTAGCTTCAGTTGCTTCTCCAACATACTGAAAATTTAGAAATAGCAGTCAAAGAACTACTGATTCCAAACTACAAGTTTTTTCTGTAACGGATGGCAATATTTATGGCACACACAGAACAAAAAACAGAAGAGAAAAGCAAAAACAAACCTGCCTTTAGTTAATTGGATACGACGTTTCATGGTTAAGAGTATGAATCCACTCTATTCCGTTCTTTATCAGAATATTGGGCTGAAGAACGGAATAGAGTGAATTCATACTCTTAACCGTGAAATGTCGTACCCAATTAACTAAAGGCAGGTTTGTTTTTGCTTTTCTCTTCTGTTTTTTGTTCTGTGTGTGCCATAAATATCGCCATCCGTTAGAGAAAAAATTTGTAGTTTGGAATCAGTAGTTCTTTGACTGCTATTTCTAAATTTTCAGTATGTTGGAGAAGCAACTCAAGCTAATCCCTGTATATTTATGATTTTATATATATATATATATATATATATATATATATATATATGTATGTATGTATGTATATATCTATGTATATATGCATATGTATCTTGTATGCGTGTATATATGTGTATTTGTTCATATGTGTATATATATTTGTATATGTATATATATGTGTGTGTGTCTGTCTATACTGGCTGTCATCCAATGGGCAGAAAAGAATATGCTGCTGAACGAGGACAAATTTGAATTAATCCACTTTGGAAAAGATACCCTGAAACCTCCATACTCCTTCCTTCAGGTGAAACTTTCATGGCATCCAACAACATCAGAGACTTGGGAGTTATTGTAGACAACAACATAAGCTGGGCCTCTCTTATAAACTGCAAAGTTGACATGGCCTGCAGAATGTGCTCCTGAATTCTTTGAACTTTCCAGTCGATAGATATCCACACCATTATCTTTCTCTTCTCTACTTTTGCCAGACCCCCCACCCCCACCCCCACCTTGAATACTGTTGTCCACTGTGGTCTCCCCACATGAAACAAAGTATCAAGAAAATTGAAGCACCTCAAAAGTTAATTACAAAAAAAGACAGATGGCATGACAAGCCTTGACTATTGGGGTCAACTGGAAAAGGTCAAGCTTTATTCTCCTCAGTGCCGCCATGAGCGCTACATGATCAGCATGATGTGGAAAATATTCCATCAGCATTGCCCAAATGATGTTGGCATCACCTTTAAGATACACCCAAGACTTGGACCTCGTGGTATCTGCCCACAACCTAAATCATACTCGCATTACATAACAATACAGCACAATTATTTCACCTCAATTGGCCCCACTCTCTTTAACATTGCACCAAAGCATATTAAAGCAGAAACAGACCCCATAAAGTTCAAGAAGTCTTTGTACAAGTTCCTTCAAAAAATCCCAGATAAACCTCCTATGTCTGGATGTGACTCCATAAACAATAACTCTCTCCTTGAGCAGGCCGTGTTGTCCAATACCTGATTTGAATGACTTTGCCAGGTGGTGCTATTAAGTTAGACATGGCCGGGGCCAATACTGGCTGAAACCTATCAACGTATTTGTATATGTATGCATATATATGTGTGTGGGTATATATGTATGTGTACATATATATATATGTATATATATACATGTATATGTGTGTGGGTATATATATATATATATATATATATATATATATATATATATATATATATATATATATAACTTTGATTGGTTTTGGCCATTATCGGCCCAGGCCATGACTAACTCAATATATATGTGTATATATATATCTCTATATATTTATATTTATAAAAAGCAAATAAGTAACAAGGATTTCCAGGTATAAGTAAGATTATTCTTTATGTTGGAAATTTATATGGTTGGCTGCTTCCAAGGAGAGTGGCTTATTTCATATTTATGTAATGGTTTCATTGATCGATTAAATGGAGCCACTTGAAACGACCGTAATGTACTGATACCTGGAAATCTTTGTTACTTATTTGCTTATCATTCACCTAACTCAAAGCTGCGTGGACTTTACCAAACAATCTCAGTGCCTCAACTTAAGTACCTAATTCAACTGAATCTCTATTATTTATATATATGTGTGTGTGTATACATATATACTTATATGTATATACATATACATGTATGTATGTATATATATATATATATATATATATATATATATATATATATATATATATATATATATATATTTGTGTGTGTGTGTGTGTGTGTTTATATATGTATATATATATATATATATATATAAACATGCATATATATATATATGTCTGTATGAGTCTTTATGTACCATGTTTATTTGGACATGTAGGTTTATGTGTATGCATTTATGACTTATCTGTGTGTATGATTTATGTGTGTGTGTACATGAATATATATTATAGCTTACAGATAGATATAGAAACTGCAAAATTCTTATGTTTTGGTGTTTTGTTATCTGTATCTTCTTTAAATTTATATTACTGTCTAAAAAGAATCCTATTATTTGTTATTATTTTAATTTTTAATTGAATATTTGTATGATCATGTTGGATTAAATTTTAATGAATTTTAGTTTGTCCCTAATTTGAAATATATATTTAATTTAACTTTTCTAATAGTCTGTACTTGAAATGAATAAACATTATATTTGAATTTATATCTAAATTTTTTTAGAGAGATGCAGCCATCATGAACCCTAATCTTAACTATTTCTAAAATATTTCGAACTGCTTACTATAATGTAAGAAATTTGAATCCTGTTTTTAACATGGCTTCATATATTTGAATCTTAAAAATCTAATGTTATCAACATTGAAGCTGATACCCATATCCTATTGATATGTATAACTGGTTGTAATGACATTATAGACTACTCTCTGAAAGAATGTGTTCTAGGCTAACTAATTTTAAAGTCCTGTTAGAAACTTAAATGACTTCTTTTTTCTAAATCATTTAAAAAATAGTCTTTAAACTTGAATAGGAGTTAAAGTATCTTTTTTACTTAAAAATGAATATTAGTTCTTACCATAAGATAGGTCTTAAATTTTCAGAAACTAATTCTTATGGCATGAGATTAATGTGAACCTTATTATGCTGAAGATATAGACAACTAGCTTTATAAAACTGCTGATGCTAGCTGTAACATTTACACTGGCTCTAATGGAATAATGACATACATTCTAGTTCTGATTAAAGCAATGGTTGCTCTTCTCATAGAAGCTTAATGATCTTATATTATTGTAAAGTCTGATAAGATGTTTTCCAAGGTGAGTGCTACCACCTTCCTTGATATATGTCTCTAAAGAGGCATTGGGATTGTTGCTACCTACTTGAAATTTCCTGGATTAAAATTTTCTGTAGCATTATGTGAGCATACATCTTCAGTTGTTAATATTTTATATTCAAAATAATTAATTATAATTAAAACTGCTTTAAGAAATCTACATACATGACTGGCCACTTTTTAAGATCATATTTACAAATTAACGATGACCAAATTAGATGAAATATTATATTTGTGGAAGTACTCGACCTTGCTATAGATTCGGATGAAAGATGAAAGCAAACTGGCTGGCTTTGGACGAACATTTCATATGTTGTAGTCTATCCCTTATGGAAACAGAGGAGAATGTAAGTGATGAACTGAACACTGTGCAACTTACTTTCATAGAAAATTAATCTAATACTGGTATAAAATTAGTTTTTAACTTTATCTCTCATGTCACTAATAAGGAAAACAATATTTTCTTAAATACAAAAATTGTAGGATCTGCACATACAGTTCTTTTGATAAATGACAAGACAAAAAAAGTACCGGTCATTTATTAGAACCTAGTGAATTGACACTGTACAGTCCTACTAACAAAAAAAAAAATGTAATAAAATGACTCTTGCACCTAAAAATGTATTTATTGTTGTAATTGTTCTGTTGATGTCATTGTCTGTCATCACTTTCATCATGTCTTTATTTTTGTCAGAAAATGTTGCTTAATCCTAACAGTTGATGAGACATTTTTAAATTTTCATTTTCGTTTTTCACTATTTTGTTTCTTATTTTTGACATTAACTGAAATTACATGCTTTCAAGATCAACACCATTTTCATAACTACCATAATTTTGCACAAATTTCTGAACTTTGTTGTGCTTCTTTCACATGTTAATGATCTTATTCAAAGCTTATATTATCTTTTATATATATATATATATATATATATATATATATATATATATATGTATATGTATATATATATATATATATATATATATATATTCATAGATACACAATCACACACACACATGTGTAAAGATATGTATGTGTATATAATATATATATATATGTGTGTGTGTGTATGTTTGTATGTATATATGTGTATATATGTTTATGCGTGTATGTATATATGTGTATATATATATATATATATATATATATATATATATATATATATATATATGCACACACACACGCACACACAAACAAAAGGACACACACATATATACAAAAGTATAAGTTAGTGTATATATGTGTGTGTTTATTTGTATGCATAATTATATATTCATAAATATATGTACAATGTATAGAGACACATGCACACACACATGTATATGCATATATTTGTACATATCTGTCTATCTATTTGTACATATCTGTCTATCTCTCTATATATATATATATATACATGTGTGTGTGTGTGTGTGTGCATAAACAATCACATACACACACACACACACACAAAGTTGAAGCCACTTATTGTAATCACATTGGGATGGATCATTTTAGATACTAATAACTGGACAATAACAATAAACAGACTATATAATATGAAGCAATGTATTTGCAACCCACAACTTTTGGTAACAACTGTTTGATAACATGATTTGTGGCTTCAACTGTACTTATATCTGTATAAAGCATACATATGTGCATATATATGCACTTAATTCATGATACAGATTTCATATTTATTGGAAATCTATTGGTAGTCTGTGTCAGTGTTCCTTGGAGTTTTTCCCTTGTGTTATCAGCCAGACAATATGTAGTGCATCCACATGTTATCCGGCTGACCATACTTAATACTTACATGTTTCAATCTCCATGTGAAAATTGAGTTAATCATCAAGGAATCCCAACAAATACATGTGTGTGTGTGTGTGTGTATGTATGTGTGTACACATTTATGTAATCACTTAAGTGTGAGTATAAAAGAATAAAGAATACTGAATGTGATTATACATAATATATTGTATTTCATGTCTGGTAAGTTGACCATCATCAGTCCACCACAGGGAAAGTTCACTGTCATCAATCCACCATTTTTTCTTTTCAATAAAGTAGTTTTTAACTATTAATGGTGAGTTACAATGGATATATTTTCTTGGCGCTTTCCTCACAGTGAACTTTCTATACAACGAATTGATGGTGGTGAACTTGCTCTGCGGTGAATTGATGGCAGTGAACTCACCTGTAATCGTTGTATTTTACTGGAAGCTGAAACTTCACAACACTTTAGTTCAAGTTTCCCATTTTCAATCTTCATGCACTTATTAAAGATAGAATTAAAATTTTTGTTGTATACAAGATAAATAGAGGGATGGGGCAGGGTTACCTTAAGGGCTAAAAGGAAAGAGAGAAGGATAAAAAATAGTTGCTAAAAATTTGCTAATATATTTGGAAATGTTTGTGTGCAAGATATCCAAACAGTGCAAAGGAAATAAGTAAATATTAATATAAAAATAAAATATTTATTATTATTATCATTATTATTATTAATATAAGAGTGGTGTCAAAAGGATAATGCTGAAAGATCTAATTGTTCAGAGAAAATTTTTAAGGGTTTCTCTAATAGCAAATTACTAATCCTCTTCCCCATCCTATTATTATGTTTACAGTGATTACATGAGCAACATGTAAGATCCTTTAGTTTTCAGCTGTCTCTCATGATGTGTCCCAGTATTCAAATATTACACTTATATATATATATATATATATATATATATATATATATATAGATATAGATATATATGTATGTATGTATGTATATTTATTTTAAATATCTTTCCTTTCAATCATTTGAATATTAGAAATCATGTGAAGATGAGAAATGAGAATCTCTGAGTAGCAATTTATGAAGTTTTAACTTCCAGTAAAATGTTGTATTGGTGTTGCGTGTGTGTATGTGTATATATATATATATATATATATATATATATATATATATTAATATATGTGTGTATGTGTCTATGTATGTATGTATGTATATATATGTGTTTGTATGTGTGTATGTATACATATATATATATATATATATATACATACAGACATACACACACACACACTCACATGTATATATATATATATATATATGTGTGTATATATATATATATATATATATATATATATATATATATATATATATATATATCCATTCATGTTTTAACCTCCTTGCTCTCATCTCACTGTTTTGTCTTGTTTGTTTTCCCCCAATTTTTATTTTTATTCTTGTTATCTTCCGTTTTGTTAAACATTATCATTTTCCAAAATATTTCTTATATGATTTTTTTTTTATTTTGTTAAACTGTATTTTGATTAGTTTTAAATTAAAAAGTAAAAACACCAAAAAGATGGTGTTGTTGTTATTATTATTATTATTATTATTATTATTATTATTATTATTATTATTATTATTATTATTATTATTATTATTTTATAAACAGGTATCTGATAAACTTCCTTTTCTTTTACTATTCTTTTATTGTTTCATTTTTGTTATTTATTTTTTATGTTTTGGCAAAACAATTGTGTGAATTTTTTTTGAATGTTCAGTGTTCGCTACACTATCACAGTGCTGTATAATAATACATCCATCCTAGTCCATAAGTAAATATTTTTGTTATTATGGATTATCTATTATTATTCTGAATTATAATCACTAGTATAATACAAAATATTTTCATTTATTAAAATATTAAAACACATTCTTAGATGAAAAAATATAAGAAATTAACAAATAATTAACTAAATTTTAAAATTCCTCAACTTAGTCTGTTTCTCATTTTTTGTTATTTGATTCTAAATCTAAATTAACATGACAAAAAACTTAGTTTCAGATTAAGGAAATAAATGTATTTATAATAAAAGCCCTATCTAAAAATATTATATTTCATTGCCTGTTTTAAATGTATAATTTAACTAATTATAAACTATTATAATTTACAAGAATGCATATATATATATATGTATGTATGTATACATGCACACACATGTATATATATATATGCACACACACATGTGCATACACATGCACACATACATGTCTGTGTATGTATATGTTTGTATATGCATATATATGTGTATTTTATATATGTAGATATATTTCTGTTTAGATATCTTTATATATGAAAACATATAAAGACATATGTATATATATATATATATATATATATATATATATATATATATATATGTATATGTATATATATATGTATGTATGTATATATAATTAAAATACTAAATTCTAGTGTATTTATGTAACTCTAGTGTAGCAAAATTTCTGAAGTATTTCAATTATCTGCTGGAAATTATTAAATTGTTATAATTCTGTTTGTTACACTTTGTCTCTAACAATAATGTTTTAATAGAAATATTTTTGAAATTGTTTTAAGCATTATTATTTTTCCCCACTATATTAGAAATTTGTAATAATATTACTTTTCTAAGAAGAGTTTTTGATTCCCCTTCTTTCCTCAAATTATAAGATACGTAAATATACTTTCCCAAACCTTAAGA
The DNA here is from genome assembly GCF_046866305.1 of Octopus bimaculoides. NCBI lineage: Eukaryota > Metazoa > Mollusca > Cephalopoda > Octopoda > Octopodidae > Octopus > Octopus bimaculoides. Next base: position 24,731,409 of record NC_142932.1, on the reverse strand, counting down.
GAAAACAAAATAAAATAGGTAAAAAGAAATAATTTTAAATGATAATATCTCAAATTATCTCTGATACTATATCGGTTGCAATCATTACACAATCAGACAGATAATGCTAATCATATTATGTTCCTCCCCCAGATCTGCCTAAGATGCTGAAAATGCTCCACCGCATCTACTGGGCTCTCGGACATCAGCAGTCCTTGGTCTGCAACGTCGACGCCAACCCTCCCATCATCAAAACACAGTGGACCAAAAATGGTCGCACACTGCAGTTTAACTCCGACAGACTTCAACTGCTGGCCAATGGGACTGTGGTCGTTTCCCGCGTACAGAACTCGGATGCTGGCAGCTACAGCTGTCAAGCAAGTAGCTCTTTAGGCCGAGGGCCTTCTTCGCTGCTTGTTCAGGTTATTGTCAGAGGTGGGTATTTACTGGCGAGTAGCCTCACCCTTCATATTAGCAATAACACAGCCCAACAAAAACTTTGCTAAAGCACATACACACACACATATATATAGTCATATGCATACACATATGTAATTATGTATGTGTTTACTTATGAATACATATATATACATATATGTACTTATACATATATATATATATATATTTATATATATATATATATATATATATACACACAAATGTATATATGTATGTATGTGTGTGTGTGTATATGTATATATATATACATATATATATGTATGTATGCATATATACATATATATATATTTTTGTATATATGTATATATATATATATATATCTCTGTGCATGTACATAGCATGTATATGTATATATCTATACATATTTATTACAGTGAAGTTTACCTTCATTTAACGGAATGAGAAAGACAAAACTAAGTGGTATTAAAAAGGCTGAAACACTCCTTTAATGTTCTAAATTGGTTGAAATTTTACTGTAAAAGGACTTGTTATCACACATTTCAAACTCTCACTAAAGATCTTTGTATAAATCCTACTGCAATTAATGAATATAGTCTTTAGAAAAAACTGGGGGTTTTTTTTTTCTTCTTCGTTAAAGGGGAATTGGGTAATTTACAATAGTTATATTTTCCTATTCCTAAAACGCATTAAATATTATTTTGGTGTTTTTGAACTTTAAATTGTGTTGATTTGGAAGATTATTTTTTTATGACATAATGCTTAAAAAGCATTTTACATAGTTTTTAAAAAATGTTTAAATATATTAACGTAAATGATAGAAATGAAAGAATTGAAATTTTGATAGACTAAGTATTGTACATTTAATTACTTCTTGAATTCTCTAAGACACTCTGTGTAACATGGATAGAAGTTTAATGCTTACAAAAATGTAGTAAAATTAGATTTTAAATAATTACTGTAATTTTAAAGAGGATATAGTTTTTAGAGATGTAATTTTTTCATGAAGCTTGTTAATTCTTTAATTTCTATAAGCTAGTTACTTTGAACTAATGTCAAACTAATAATTGATACGTAATTAGTTATTGACTTACATGTTTACATGATTTCAGTTGCATTTACTCATTCATGCACTATTACTATATTAAAGGAATTAAAGAGATAGAGATAATGTGTGTTCTTATGCACATCACATTAGTGTAAACACAAACACACATATTATTGATGAACTTGATCCAAAGATTAATATAGAACTCAATGGGTTGTGTTGTGTACAGATATGTGGAATTAGAAATTCACCAGCAGAATCAATTATCTCTATGAATGCAATTTCGGCTGATTGTTTTGATATTGCATAAGATAGCTAGTGTATTTGTATGAACATTATTTTGCCAGTGTACCTTCATTGCTACATGTGGTTATTTGTAAATATCTGAAATGGAATTAGTCCTCTCCTCTTCCAAAGGATTATAAATTCAGTCTTCTCTATTAAATAGACTATTCTGGATTATGGAAATTGGTTAATGTTATATATATTTGCACCAGTTTCTCAGCAAAATATATATCATCACTTTATATAAGCTTTGAAATTTCAAAAGCCTTAACCTAACTTATCCAACTGAAATTAAGCAAAGGAGGTGAGAAGCAGCTTATTGGTTGTGTCCAGTTTTGTTTAACCAATCTTATGATAGAAAAAATAAGACAGCTATACAGTTTGCTATCATTGACTGTTAGAGTTATTTGTTTCATAGGATAAAGTGAAAAAAAGATGGATGATGGTTTAAATTCTTCTGTATCATGCATTTATAATTCAGATATTATTGCATTCCTTTCTAAAATCAATGCAATAACTCTTTCACAATCATATTTCTGTTGAAATACACTGTGTTAATTTTTAAAATGATTAAGAATTTAGAGTTATAGTAAAATAACTTCTTCATTGAACAACTTCTTGCTAGAACTTGTATGCTACTTAAATCCTTCAGTAGCTATGGAATGATAATGTTTAGGTATATTTTTAAAACTAGTTACAGTTTTTATGGATGAAAAATAAATTAACACACATATACATATATTTACTTATATGTACATGCATGCATGCACACATACACAATATATATATGTGTGTGCCAACTGATAGCTACAAATTATATATTTAAAAGTACAACATAACTTATGGAAGTAAAGCCATATAGCTGTCATATACCAAACCTGTGGTATATTACAAGTATGTTGTTCAACCTCACACAAGTGTTTGTGTTCATTTTTATGTTGCACTTAAGATAACCATTTACATAGAAGTCATATAGTTATTTTGAAGATATAATTCCATTAATATTTTCTTTAACTGAACAAGTTTATGATATTCTCTATATGATAATAGTACATTGCATTTCTTTTTAAAATTCATATTTCTGTAAGAGATAGCTTGCTCTGAATTTGCCAGTGTATTTTTAGTTGGGTTCATTAAGTAATCTTATTGCTTATGGAATTAAAGAGTTAGACACAGTTAGCTGCATTGGTAGAAAAAGGAATTGTATTGTTCATGCTTTTATTATGGCATGAGCAATGTAATTAAAATATAATCTCAGTTTCAGACTCAAAACTGATTTGTGAACTTTTCAAAACTTACCTTCTGCATTGTGGTGCATATTAGAATACATTTAACACACACACACACGAAGTGTGCGTGTGTGCTATAAATGTCAGAAATGTGCCATATTGATTGCTTGAAAGTGAGGTGTCACTGATCATTGAAAAGTGCTTTGCAGTTTTATTAATTTAGCAACTTCAGAAGCCTTAGTGTTTAAATTTTTTGGCAGCACCACAAACTTAATTGGTCGAATAATAATGATTTACATTTAGCATATAAATTCTTCATACAACCACACACACTTTGATTTATGGGGTAGGTTTACTAGACAGTTTTAAATTTAATGCTTATGAGCTCTTATTCTTTTAGCTTTCCGATATTATTGAGTCTAAAATAAGTATGTAGGGAAAATGATTAGATTTATATAAGATTGACCATTCCTAACTCTTTCTCTAAAGTGAAAAATAATGGGAAAATGACAGATTCGATATTTACATACTATCCAATAATCACATCTCAGTTGTGTCTCACTACCAAGACATTGAGGGAAAGTAACAAAAAGCTAAGTTTTAGGTAAATATAGCTTTTTCTAATTTAAATTAATGTTATTGAAACAAAGATTTCTTAAGAGATATTAAATAAGTATATAGTTGAATTAACAGTAAACTCCCTAGAGATCGTTAATTTAATATTGATCAGAGTGGGTTACTTGGTTTAAAGAGTTAGTATGGTTAAACTAATAATTGTGAGAGAACCTCATTTCAAGCTCATTCTTTTTCCAACTATGTTGAAACCTTTGGGTTATATTCTTAGGAAAAAATATATAAAGAAATATCAAATAAATCCTTAAACTAAACAATGCAATGTATATCTGAATGAATATATATATATAAATGTACATTGAAATGAGATTCCAAGACAACAAGCTCTTTTACAGTTTTGCCACTTTAGAAATGGCTGACCAGGGAAACGTTTCAGCTTCTTTGAATAATTACTGTTTTCTCTTTGGCTCCCGTTGAAACAACTTTAATCTTATAAAAAAATAACAACAAAATGTAAATTCTAGTGGACACACTTCATATTATGAGAAGCATACCCTCAAAGAATTTGGAACCACATCACATGTGGACTGTAATGTCTAAAATTCCTGATAACACAAAATCTTGGCTATATTTCCAAGTTGGCTATAGAGAAAATGTCAACAATCAAGTCCCTCTCGTTAGCTTTTAAGAATTTTTCCTTCCCTTTTGTTTATTTTTTATTGAGTTTTCTTTTTTTTTTTTTTTACATATTTTCTTGATGAAAATATGATGCACTTTTCTATTTAATGCTTTTCAGTAAATATCAAATTTATACGTAATCTGATGTACATAAAATGTAGTGGCCTCTCCTATTATGTATTTAGAGATGCAGTCACATTTGATATAGAAATGGTGATAGGAACTATGAGATGTTCAACAGTTAATGTTGCCACGCAATAGTTATTTTAACAGTCTAAGTTGACAAAATTCTTTCCAGATATGTAGTGCTCGCACTTCTTACCTCAGTGAGCTACATATTTCTTCCTTTGTACTCATTTATGGGGTGGATGGAATTTGTGAATGTTTAATTTTCTGTCTGTGGATACCAAATACAGACATAATATGAAAACATTAAATTATCATACTTCTAAATCACAATTTATGTTATATACCCAGATGACTGAACATAGATCCAACTTTGTGTTGAATCTTTGCATTGATTTTAGTTGCTTTTTTCTTTAGTGTTTGGTTGTCTTTGTTTCAATAGCAAAGCAAAGCTAAATTAACATATATGAAACATGACATATTATATGATATTCAATGTTACTGCATTGAAGTTAATTGAAATTTGCGTTAACTTTTTACTTGACATTCACTGATTTGGTTTTTAACTTTATAATCAATATCAGTATTATGATTTTTGGAGAATTTAAGAACTAAAGATGATATATTAATTATTTGGATTTCAGTAAATGTTATAAAAGATGCTTATTAAGACTGAAAGTCATTACAGGATAGAATTAGAATATTTTTGCTGTTTTTTAATCAGAAAATCTTACTGAAAGGTAGCAGACCAAGCTTGGTGTTTTAGTGTGCCTGATTCAAGTTCTGATAGACTCTATGCTTTACCTAGTGTGCAGTCAATAATCTTAGAGTGAAACTACAAACAAACAGTGCAGTGAATGTATAAACACCAGACTGTCAAAAATGTTATTTATACTAGAAAAATATATCTTTGTTATGAACTAAATGGTAGCTGGTTATCAATAATTTTACTTGTTGCCATCTATCTGATAAGCAATAGATACTTTGGCTCAGATTCATTTCTATTAATTGCTAAGTTCATAGGAAAGCTGAGGTTTATGTAATAATATTCAGACCCATTCAGAAAAATTGTTATATCTTCGGGTATTATGAATTAGAATCAGTTTTGGGTCAATGTACATTCTTTAACCTCCTATACAGCTTTGAGAAAATATATAACCACAAGATAACTGCATCATCAGTTTATAGAAATATAAATTTTCAAAACTTATTAGCTTAATGAAGTGAATATAAACACATTGGAAAGAAAAAAAACAAACTGTTATATGCTTAATTCCAACTGCTCATGACTTCTGCAGGATTCAGTAGCAGAGAACTTTAGGTCACTGATTAAGCATTCTAGTATGAAGTTAATTAAAATTGATTTTAGGTGTAGAATTTTAGTACATAAATTGCTTGTGTAATGATTTAAGTGACTTAATTTTTCCAATTTGATTATCTTTGGTAAGAAAGGCGCATCTATCTGAGGATTTCTTAGACTTGTTGTTTCAGATATTTTAAGTAGTCAGATTCATTTCTCTCAAGATGGATAAAATTTATAGCCATTTAAGTGGTACGGCTTTTGCTACTGTTTTTGATAGATTATTCATTTCTATAACTTTATCGATGACCTTTCAAGTGAAGTAGTTTGATTTTCGCATTCTTTGAAATATATCACTTAGGAAATAATTTACTATTGCAATCTTAATTGAAGTAATCAATATCCCCCAAAATACTTTCCCCAGGCTTGTTATCAGAATTTTTTTTCTCACATTGACATGTCCACAAATCAAAACAAGGGATGTACAGTAAGAAATGCTACCCAGCATGCACCTATTCTTGTGGTCATTTCAGTTTCTCTGAGTGTATACTTTTGATATGTAGTTGATTGAGACATTGCATAACTTTACACAAGGTTGTCAATGTTTCACCTCCCACTTCTGCATTTTATTGTTGTTTTTCTATTTAAACTTAACCTTTTTCTCAATTCCATTACTAATCAATGTCGTCCTAAAGACATGAATTTTTCTGCTCTATTGCACACCTTTTGTGCTTCATTTGCATCATATATGTAAAGGGAGTATATATATATATACATATATATATATATATATATATATATATATATATATATATATATATATATATATGTATGTATATATATATGTATATATATATATATAAAATCATACTCTCTTCCTCAAGAAGGAAAATGCTTCTGTTTAACTACTAATTTGGACATTGCTGTTTTGACACCCCGAAGAAAAAAAATTTAGAATTTTATTATTACGCAAATATTTAATAATAACTATACTGATACTCGTGGACACAGGATCCTGGAATCTGCTCATTTGCAAAATCACTCATACATACATACAAAGACTTTTCTTTATAGGCTAAAACAAACAAAATATTTGTTATATTAAAACTAATAAAATATATAATCCTAATGCCAATAACCTGATATATATATATATATATATATATATATATATATATATATATATACATATATATATATATATACATACACACACACACACGCACACACATACACACACACACACACACACACACACACACACACACATGCATTTTGTTTCTTGATAAGCCTGTAATTAAGATCACTAAGACCCCAGCCCATTGCAATTGTATTAGGACAGTGAAAATGAAGTGGAGGTAAGAAATACCAAAATCTGTTGTTAGATTTAACAACTGTAATATGTAAAATAGAGAGACAAAGGGAGTATTTTATGAAGTATTCATTTAAAATTGTATTGTCTGTTATAATGCACTTATATTCAAAACCTCAAATTACAAGATTTCTCTGACAGTCATAATCTGTTGTTATTTACATGATAGATTCTAATATTAATGACAAATACTTGTTTTTATATAATATATATTAATATATATTGCCAGTACAGACTTCTATTAAGATACAACTTTTATGCTCTGTTATGACAAGTACTGCCATACACCAAACCAGGATGCTACTGACATCTTTGACACTATATTTACTAGAACAGACAACAGCCAAAATATAACTTCTTTAAAAACATTGACTGAAACTATCCACTGAGTACTTTGATATACTAGCGTTAAGAGTAATTGTTACTACTACCAATATATTTTTCATGTTACCTACTATTAAAATGTTATACTAATGACAACTATAAAATACTATTTGGATAGCACATTTTTCCACTCGATGCAAATGATAAAATAGATTAATAAATACTAATGATTATTACAACATAGTAATTATTCTGAAAATCAACAAACCATTGTTAGCAAAATATTTGACAAAGCATGGTAGTTATACACTATCAAGATAAAGTATAGTTTTCTGAAAAGTAGTTTCAACTGAAATTTACCTATTTAACATACCTAACTCCATTAGAGTTAATTAAACAGAATATTCAGAGGATCAGCTAAGGTAATGATTTTTTTCAATTAATTTTTCATCAATAAAGTAAAATTTTTGTGAGACTTCTTTTTACATTGTAAGTATTGAATAGATCCATTGATGGAGTAAGATATGGATAAACCCATCTAAGTTCTGGCTGTATGGAATCTAATTGTTTATTAAGGGATCAATTAAAAAAGATTTTGCAGGTGAAACAGAGGAGCAGAAAGATATTTATTAGATCTTGATGCATAGGTGCCTTTAGAGTTCACTCTGTTGCAGCAATTGGACCAAGTCTTCACTCTTTAAGTGGTAACTCAATAACTTTATGCACAACATCCTACTTCAGCAACTCATGAATACGGTTTCTCCCCAACGTACTAGTCTGAAACCTTGCAAAAGTCTCAGGCATGAATATTCCTTCCATGATTTAGCAGTAAAAAGAAAAATATTGCCTTGAGTATACTAAAAACTTTATTCTACATGCATCAGTTTAGCTAGTTAGTGATTAAGCCATGAGAACATTAGTTGCCTGTCCAGTTAGATACTCGTATATGTTTTTCATTCATTTATCACCCTCCATATTGTACACACACACACACACACACACATGTGCACACTGAAATATAAAGCAGTACAATGATGTACATATTAAGAAACTCATGACTTATTAATAATTATTCTGTTATTATTATACATTAAATCCTGAAGACATGTACACATATCTACATAATTATCTACTATACATCATATTCATGTATATATAATGCGTGCTGTCAGATTAAATTGTAAATCCATCTATATTGATATCTTACCATTATGAATTAAAACTTATATATATATATATGTTTATACAATATAAACATGACTTTTACTCTACTTTTGATTGTTTCCATAATTTTCATTGCACGTTCAAGAAAAAGCCTTAGATTTTAGTATAAAGATATAAATACTTGAGCATTTAGTATAGAAGTGTAATTACTTGAACATGTACATGCATTTTTCCAATGCATTCAATTCATGTTGTAAGTTGTTTGTTAATTGTCAAATCAAGATCATCATGATTATGGCTGTATCATGATTTTAGCTTCAGTTAGTACTGTTTGCTTAAATGTTGGTGAGTAGCATTGATGCTACTATGGAATATTTATATACTTTAAGCACATTGCAAAGCAAGCTACCCTCCTGGCATCAACCACTTGAATTCTTTTTGGTACATCAGATAGTGTCATGAAGTCTGGACATTGATTTGTCTCAAATATATTTTTATTATGTTTACCCATACCATTTTTTTGCCATTGAGCAGTTTTTGATTATTTCCATTCATGTAATTGATGGTTTTTCAAATTACTAGTTTAATGTGCTATTCAGAGTTTGAGAAATTGAAAATTGAAGTGCTATCAAATGGGGTATGTTTCAACTGTGCATACTTATCCCTCTCTAAAAAGCACAAAGTGATATTGCATAAACAACATTACATATAGTAGGGTTGGGAAGTACACAAGTACATAGTTTAACAGAAATATATGGGACCTGGCTAATTCCATCTTTTATAAAGATCTTCATGGAAACTTCATTCAAGTTACTGATTCTGATACTGGATGCCCATTGATTTCTGGTGTTGCCATCCGGTTTCACCAGTCCTCAGTCAAATCGTCCAACCCATGCTAGCATGGAAAGTGGATGTTAAACAATGATGATGGTAGGAGCTTTTTGACATTCTTTCTCTTCAGAAAATTTCCCTCGTTATGAGATCATGCTTATCTTTTTTTTATGCTAAAAATATCAACTGTTCAGCAATCAGCACAGTATTGCCTTTGTCTTTTGTACAACATCAAGGTTTCCCTATATTTTCAGACTGGGCTTAGTCACTTCAGTAGCATTTCATATGGTTATGTTCTTACAAACATACCTGGTATAAATAATAGGATCTTCATGATTTCTCAAACAATATATGACTGTATGGTCTTGCTTTCTTAAACTCTTAATCTTATATCATTAGAAATTTGAGATTTTCGTTAGCATTCTAAAGCCTGTGAAACTGTACAAGCAAAAGACAGCCTGCATTACCAGGAGGGAATCATGTGTATCTATTAATCCATGGGGAAAAAATACAATCTACATCATTCTTGATGTAGATTGTTTATCAAAATAGGGACAAGAAAAATTAGAAAAACAAATTTCACATCTGCTTTTTCAGTAACCTTGATAATAATGGATACATGAAGTCGGTAGTATGTGATTTCTTGTACAGGAGAATAGAGATAGTTAGTTAGTGGCAAAACTGTCAGTAGTGTGCAGCAAGAACAAGTAAAGATGATGTTAGCAAACATGTGTGAGTTTGACACTGTGTAACATGAATGAGTAGAAAAACCAGATGGAATGAATATGACTGAAGATGGTAGAGGAGAAGAGATTTTAGAGAAAAACAAATTGATTGTTATTTCCAGCAAGAAAAAAATGTCCTCAAACAGAAAATTATTGTTCATGAAAGGAGATGGGTGACTGTAAGGTAGACGAAGTTCACAGGCAGCAAGAAACGGTAGGAGTGGTCAGTAGCATTGAAATGGCATGTAACAGATTTACGTGATTAAAGTCTGATATAGTTTACCAACTAACATGCAAACTTTGTGATGTTTTGTTTACTGACAGATTGATTCAGAAAGCATCTACTTATTGTGCAAAACAGATTTCCTGATGGAAATAACATTAATATACTCATCAGCTATATAACAAGGATTTAAAAATCACAATAATCGTGTATATTGTTGGGTCTAATATAAATGACATTGCTAACCTATGCTTTATAGTGGAGCTTTCTATAATAATTGTCATATAAACCTTTTTTGGTTCAGCTATTCCTAATGGAGCTGACTTCATGATTCCTGAAACTCTGTGCTTCCAAAGACATAGAAATATGACATGAAGTATTACCATTGCTATGTGTTATATGGAAGATATTACCATTCCCCATATCCCCAGAAAAGGCTCTAGTGTTCTTCATTCCTAAAAACTTCGATAACACCATCTACAAGCCCTGCAATCCTGATATGGATCTACTAAACTTTTCTAGACCAAGCACTTTAACAGGAATAAGCGAACTGGACGTACTATCTTTATATTTGTAGGAAATTTCAATGACCACCATGAAGACTGGCTTGGTGACTGAACAATGGACATTATTGATTGAGCCCAATAGCTTCCTGATGGCTCTGGTTTACAGCAGTTTGTAAATGAACCAACAAGAGGTGATAACAGATGCATATGCACATGTATGCATGCACATACTATAAACTATATATTAATTGTTAGCAGTTGTTTTGGCATGGAAGATTATTCATTGAATATACAATGAATACCCTCTCAGCTATCAGTATTGTTAAATAACTGATTATTCTTCTGATTACAATCATTGAAAAACCTTATACAAGATCATAGTAATATGTGTCTGAAACTTGAATTCATGATGCAGGGATTTGCTACTAGCAACATAAGTGGTCATGACAACTAGCAGAGAAGATTCAAAAGAAGATATCAAGAAGAGCAAACAAAATCTTTTTAGTTGTAGTTGTAGAAAATCTGAAGCTATAAAATGTAATTTTCTTGGAATTTTGGACTTAATTCCTATGAAAATAAGATCCCTCTGTTGGCTACAGGATAAGAATCTAAATACACTGAGATGAATCACACGCGGAACTAAAGTACTTTTGGTTAAGCAATTACTCAACAAGTAACATTTGTTGAATGCAGAACAGTAAATAATTGTAATTTTATTGCAAAAAATGATGACTGCAGTTTTATTCCTTAAAGTGTAAACACTGTGAAAATTACACCAAGTGGATCATCATCATCATCATTGTACTCAATGTACTGGATATTGTACTCAATATTTCATCAACAAATTTAACAAGAGCAGTGGTGATTAAAAATATACTATGAGCTAAAAGTGCAAGGTGTGTCAGTAATTGAAAAATACACTTAGTGAAATCTTTCAAAAATAACATTCATTTTTGAAACTTCATTTTTCTGAAAGGACTACATATGAATGTTTGAGTTAATTTTTATGACAATTAACAAAATCAGAGGTGGATATTTACAGCAGTATAATGCTCTTTCATTTTGGCAATTTAACATTTGTTTATATGCCCTCTCAACACCTGACAGAACAGGGCCTTAAAAATATTGAAGAATTAAAGAAAGGCAAAACAAAAGAAAATTCACTCATGGCTTTGGAAAACAGTTAAAAAATGATCATTGATCTATATAAAACTATCAGTTTTGTTGTATTGCTTATCACATGCAAACAGGCAAATAACTACTCTCTCCATCAACAAGAAGAGAAAAATAAGTAGAAGCAATGTTTAAATTCAGTGAAAAGATACTCAAATACACATTAATCTTTAAACTAAACTTAAAAGCTGTCCAAAAAACTCTAGCATCAGCAAAGTGTAGCTAAAAGAAAAAAAGAAAAGTAATTTAATCAAAACCAATCAACTGTTTACAGAAATATGAACGTCAGTCAATAAATTCAACAGAATCTCCATCTCAGGAAGTTAAAGATACAAAGGGGGGAAAAATCCTGATTGAGCAAAAAGAGTTCAATCAAGATTCAGGGTGATTAGAAAAAAATCTAAGAGATGTATATTTCCTGTATTGTTGCACAAGCACACATCTCAGCTTCAATGATGAATCCTTGAGACTATGATTACAAAACTTCATGACAGCAAAGTTCCAGGAAAAGACTTGTTAGATAACTGTACAAGACTTATTGGAGGTGTGCTATTGATTTTACTAGCAAGTTCTATATGGAAGTATAAGCATACTTAACTATTGCGGCTGGCAGAAACAAAATTCATACCACAAAATAATGTCACTCACATGGTGAAAAATTGCAATCCAATTGCATTCCACAATCTCATGTATAAAATGTAGAGTCTGTCTAAATCTGTTTCTGCAGGATTGCTGTGATGATAATAGTGTCGTTATTTTTGATTAGTAACAAATTTGTGATATCTTAGATACAGTGGTATAGGAGAAACATGTTCATAGTCTTGCAGATTACTTCAGATCTGCTACTTAAATCAACATCTAATATTCAATATTGCACATTTTTCTCTTTCTCTTGCCTATCAATACTTTTCCCTTTCTTTGATAAAGAGTATCACAGAAATTCCCTTCTGTTACTTCGTTTAGTGCATTGAGCTTCATTGTTCACTTCTTTATTGTCTTTTGCTATATATTTCTATGCTTTCCAGGCTTATACTTTCATATGTCTGATTCTGTGTATTATTTTTTTGTTTGACTGTCTCCTCTTTGCCTCAGATGCTGCTTGTGTTGTGTGATTTTTTTTAACTATACATACATGCAAGCGTACATACAAATATAGTTTTATGGAACAACAAATGCCATGCATTGTTGTGAGATCAGCTTCCCAGTGGATGTCAATGTGTCTTGAAAAATTGAGGAAAAGGAGAACATCTATGGAAAACTGATGAAAAACCTATGGCACTTATATCAGGTTACAGATTTTCATTTGCTCTTATTATAAGTGCATTGGGCTATTTAACAACTGATGTTCATAGAAACTTATGGGTTCTCCCAAAAAAGACAGAGCCAACTGATTCACATTCTCCAGTGAAAATTTTGAAAACACTTCAGGGATTCTCCATATGCACAAATTCTCATATATATATATATGGATTACATATAGATGTATGTGCATAAACAACAATAAAACACACTTGTGTTATTGTGACATGCACACGTATATGCATGTGTCAGCCAATTCAAGTAACCGCTACCCACAAGACCTGTCTTGACTTAAACAAAAGAGGTTTGTCACTTTGTTAGTGATAAGCTTGAATTCTACAAAGGAAAACAAAATTAAATAAACCCCAAAGTAAACTTTCATCCATACATACATATCTGTATGTATATATATCAGTAAGTGTGTGTGTGTGTGTGTGTGTATATATATATATATATATATATATCACAGTTTTTCAAATTCAGGAAAGCGCCCAGATTGTAGGAATTTTTAGATTGATTCTCGTCTCTGCTAAGCAGAGTGTGCTTCTGTTTCCATTAAGGTAAGGCCTAGAACATTCTAGCTATCTCCAGTTGATGCTGTATAACAGCATTATGTCATTTTTTAATTGCCATATATAGCTGGCTAAAGATGTAATATGCCTTTCCTGGATTGTAAAAGAGGATCTCTGATTATTTAACCTGACCAATAAAGGTCTCGCCATTACCATACCAACTGATCTACAGCAAAGGCATCCAGCCATGTTAACTGTGCCAAAGCTGACATTGGAGCTCACTACCGCCCTGCAGCTTTCCAGATTCTGTTAAACCATCCAATTCTTACCAGCATGGAAAACAGACATTAATTGATGATGATGATCTTGATGGTGTGTGTGTGTGTATATATAAATATATATAATTGTCTGAGTTAAAAAGTTAAAGTCAAATCTATTTCAGTCCTAATTAATGAAAGTTGAAACAGAATTAGCTTAGTAAATGTTGTCTAGTATGAAAGATATGACATTCAGTTTCCTGAAATATCTATTGCACTATTTTGTATATGTACACCTTCTTCTTATTTTAGTTTCCTAAAACATCGTTTACTCTATTTTGTACGTTTATTCCTTGTTAGGTATGAATGTTATGTGTGTGTACCTAACTATTTCTTTCTCTCTCTGTATACATTCACACACAAACACACGTATATATAAGGTGATGTCCCAGCAAGGTCATTGTCCAATATCTGTAAGAAGTTAAAGAATAAATCAATATAAGTTTGTATGTGTATATTGCTTTCAACTTGTTTGTTGTGGCCATCTTCATCACCATCACAATATTATCTTTCGGTGTATGAGAGTGTTTGTTAACTCTGTCCTCATATGTATTCCTGAGAAGTATAATGGTTCATATAGGTTTGTATGTAGAAAAGTTCTAAATGTGAGGCTTTGTAGGCTTATAGGCTCCTATTCAAAAAATCTGTAGTAATTTGTGTTGAAAGCATCAAATATATAGTCATGAAATTTTACGATTTCCATGTTTATATGAAATTTGTATATTACATTGTTTGCCTGAAATATTCTGTGGCTTGCAAGTTTCTAGTGTCATATTGGAGAAGTTTTTTTTCCATTTTATTGTTTTTATTTTATTCTGACTATTAGTTTGTGGTTAGATGTGATTCATATTGTGTTTTGCTTTGAGTTTTCAATGACATAAAGCTTTTTTTACAATTAGATTGCTTTTGTTTCATGTAGTTTATAATATCTCTTGTATCTTTGAGAATGAATTTGTACTTCTAATGTTCTATAGCTTGGTTTACTGATTTATTCAGGTATCTGTTAACTTTTGTTTGTTTTATTCCTTAAGATATCCCTTAAAACTTCTTCAGTGGATGAAAATTTAAAAGCTCATCGAAGAAGGGGTTTGGTTAGCACTTCTTATTTCCTATGCCATGAAGAATTCATCTCAGCATGTATCTATACAGTAAAGATGTAAACAACAAACAAACAAACAAAAACTCTATTCTATAATATTTCAAATAAATACACCAATGCACAATATTGCCACACAATTAGATAGTATTATCAAACAATGTTGTTGTTGGCACTCCGTCGCTTATGACGTCGAGGGTTCCAGTCGATCCGATCAACGGAACAGCCTGCTCGTGAAATTAACGTGCAAGTGGCTGAGCACTCCACAGACACGTGTACCCTTAACGTAGTTGTCAGGGATATTCAGTGTGACACAGTGTGACAAGGCTGACTCTTTGAATTACAGGCACAACAGAAACAGGAAGAAAGAGTGAGAGAAAGTTGTGGTGGAAGAGTACAGCAGGGTTCGCCACCATCCCCTGCCGGAGCCTCGTGGAGCTTTAGGCGTTTTCGCTCAATAAACACTTACAACGCCCGGTCTGGGAATCGAAACCGTGATCCTATGACCGCAAGTCTGCTGCCCTAACCACTGGGCCATTGCGCCTCCACTATCAAACAAAACAAATTGGAGAAAGATAGTATTATCACACAATACAAATTGGAGAGGTATAATATATGGTTATCCAAGAACCTCTTTGAGATCTTGAAGTATACATTTTTCAACCATTGTGTATAACACAGACATGTACTGCATATTGCCTGCAAATGTGCCATCAAATTGTAGAGTAAATCAGAAGGTACCAGGATATTTGAAAAAATTAATTGATTTTTATATACTGTGCCTGTGCATATTATGTTGCTTTGTGGCAAAATTTAATGCTCATTTTTTATATCATACTTTTAAAAAGCCGATTCTGTGCCATAAAACTCTTAATACTTTATTCAAATTAAAAGCTTTAAAAATCACTGCCTTGAAGAAACCAACAAAACGGGCAACAACTGCACCATAGGCATTAAAAGTTTGTTTGCCAATGTTCCTGTGGCAAAAACAAAAGAAACCATATGAAAGAGTGTATGCACACAAGAATAAAGCTACACACAAAAGCAGCTAATATAGTGCTGAAATAGTTAATGGTTCTGTATAATAGGAATACTCTTTCACTGTCCAGATATCAAAGTATCTAAGCATAAAATTTGAGTAGCTATGGGTTACCCAAGTAGAATGCATGATAGCATTCCACTTGGCTGTGATAAAAATAAATTGGTATT
Organism: Octopus bimaculoides; assembly: GCF_046866305.1. Taxonomy (NCBI): domain Eukaryota; kingdom Metazoa; phylum Mollusca; class Cephalopoda; order Octopoda; family Octopodidae; genus Octopus; species Octopus bimaculoides. The sequence goes on along the minus strand of NC_142932.1, from coordinate 24,715,023 downwards.
CAAGCATAAACACAATATGCATCGGGTATGTGGATGGTATACTCCTCAAAATGGTTGCATTGAAAGCACTTGAGGAATATAAGATAACATTGTACTAATATTCAATTTCCAAAACAGTAGAAATAAAACTCCTCACAGTACAGTTGTTACTAATAACCAATGTGATACACTGATTCCGTTCCAAACATGAAATTGTGAACTTCACAACTAGAAATGACACATAAGTTTGACATACAAGTTTGACACTTTTCTAATACTCTCTGTGCACTTACAATAAGGAACAAATGCAGTGCATTATGCTATACAACACTAAGCAAAATCAGATCACAAAGTAGGCAATGTGTCTATAGTCTATAGAAGTATCCACAAAAATAAACAATGATAGAAACAATAGTGATGCTGTAAAATGCTAATTTGCACACACACATAAAATTACAAGTTATAAACAACAGCAAATATCTAATTGCTGACTTATAAATTTCACAGTCAAAATTCAAATTACAATGATAACGTATACACCACTCACATTGACCTTGCCTACTTTAAAAGAACAGTAACCTATGCCATAATCACTTTATCTTGAAGACTATGATGCTCCAGTAGTGACGATGGATTTACAGACTTCATTGTTCTGAACAGATTACAAAACTCACAAGAAAAATAGGAAAAAAAAATTCTTGATTGGAAAGGAAATTAAAGAATATCAGTCTTGTTTCTAAAGCATATGTAAAAGAAAGGCTGTTACCTATGTACACACATATTATTCACTTCTTTCTATGCTTTCCTTAGTTCTTTCTCATTCACAGGTTTCTTCCAACTGGATTGCCTGCTACTACTTTGTCCACCTGTCATTCTTTGTAGAAATCACATATCCATAATAACTCCATTCTCTCTTGCACACTACATCCTAGTTCTCTGATATCCAGTTTTTTTTTCAGTTCTTCTCCATTCATGCATGTTATATCCAGCTAAGCATGCTTGCCTCATTTCTAGTCTTTCAACACCCTCTTCATTCAGTGTCCATGTTTCACTACCATGTTATTTCACATTTTGGAAACAAGCATCATAGAATCTACTCTTCTCTATGAAAGGGGATCCACATGTTGCCAGCAACAGTAATAGCTTCCTGAAATTTTCCTATGTTGTTCTTACTCTGGCTACTGTGATTTTGGAACACTTTCTCACTTCTAATTAAATGACTTAAGTAATAGGCTATCAACAGCTTCAAAGGAACATTCTGCGCATTTGAAAGAATTTATGTCAAGGGTGATCATACTAACATTTTCCCTCTCGCCCAGCCTGCCTATGATCCACTGAACCTCTTGTGCATCTGTTTACACTGGGTACACTGTATAAAATTTTTATCTCCAACTTTTCTCTCTATTGAGCATCACCAATTCCTGATAGCTACAGTATCCTGTCTTCTTTTCTGCTAATTATAATTTTTATCTTTGCTAGGTTTACTTTCAAGCTCAAAAAAATTCTAAGCTTTGCTTCCATCTTTAGAATTCCTTTTGTAAATCTAGAGATTCATATTTGAGAATGAGCTCATCGCACACTGACATTCCCATGGACAGTCAGTTATGAACTCCTCTGTTATGGCTTGGAGAATTATAATAAATAGTTGAGTGCGAGAACTGAGCTCTGATGGACACCTACTTGCATACGAAATTCTTTGCAGAACTCATTACTCATCTTTTTGATGGCATTTATCTATATCGTTTTAACAGATCATCTATCTACTTGTAGTTTTCTTAGCAACCATCAGACTACGACATACAGCATTCTGTCAAACTCCTGCAAATTGATGAATGCAAGGTATATTGCCTTGTTCTTTGCTACAGGTTTCTCTTGTAGTTTTTTTCACTAGGAAATGGGTATCATTTGCAGTGCATCTTGGCACAGACTGCACCTCATCTAATCTAACTTTCTTCCTAATTAGTTCTACCATAACTCTTTCTGTTATTTTCATAACTTTTCTATCAAGATAATGCTTTTGTAGCTACTTACTTTTGGATCATTTTCTCTGCCATTTGTTGACAATACTGATATGATAGTATTCCTGAACTATCAGAGCAAGTGCTACTTGTTATCTAAATATATATACTGCTATATCACAAAGAAAATGTATTGTTCTTGAGCTCATATAGCGAAAGAAGAGTAGTGTATGCATGGATATTATATGATCTATCTTTCACAGAACCACATCAAAATGAAGCAGTTTATGTTGGTTTGAGAAATATCTTGCCATGAACCAACCCACAAAAATAATGAACATATCAACTTGCAGACATTTTATGAAATATTTATTAATTTTTTATGGGCTTGCAAATAGAACACTCATCTTGTGAAGGATACAGATGATGGCAGCTGTATAAAAAAAGTGCCAAATTCTTTACGTTGATGAAACCTGTGGGAGTAGGAAGTAGTCAAGACTGATCTCAAGATGTTTGGCTTCACTGAAAATTGACTAATGTCCAAGATGATTTGCATTTCACTATGCTTGATAATTCACTCACCAAAGCAATTGCTGGGTCCTAAGCCTTATGTTTATGCCTATGCTCTCATGATACCCTACATTTGCACCCAATCTTTCCTATCAACCTTCCTTTATGTCTGTTCTTCCTAACACCCATCCCTCCATCAGTCTTCTAACTAAGGCACTATTCAATTGCTGGAATCATACACCCGTGGAATCTGCACTTATTCCATTCCTTTTGTGCTACTAGTTACCTCTCTCTCTTCCTCTCTCACTTCCTTTAATATCCATCCCTCATTCTCAATATCATCTTTTCCCCACATTATTTTCCACTGCTCACTCCTTTGCTTCCAAATATATCACCCACTTCTTAGGACTACCCCCTACTTTATCTATAACATACCCTCATTTTTGCTATCATTTTCAATACACTCTCATATTTGCTTTTGATGCCCTCCATCTTTGAATTCACTTACTGTAACCTCCACTACGTATCCCTGACCCCATGTCTGTCCCCGTACATCTCTATATCTCTCCAGTCACCCACCCTGCATATCATCTTGTTTTTCTGATCATGTTGATCAGGTTTATAATACTGTTACTCTTCACTCTTCTTGTACTGCTACTTATCACCTTCTCCTTCCAGAGCTATTTCTTTTACTTTATTCATCATACTAATGTTTACCATTGGTCACATGTCCACCCTTTTACATCACTCATTACTTTAACCTCTGCTCCAGCCCTTAAACACCTGTGACTTTCTTCTCATACTCCTATGAATTTATTCTTCCACACCTCTACATCTCAACTCTATGTTCTTTCTCATACCCAGTTTTCTCTCAAATAATAAATTTACACTAGCTGTATATGCACATGGTGGCTTCATTTCTTTCAAGCCTTGATATGTCCTCTGTAGTCACGGCCCATGTTTCACTGCCATGTAGCATTACTGTTCATATACAGACATCATACAATCTGCCTTTCACTTTAAGGGAGAGGCCCTTTGTTACCAACAAAGGCAGTACCTCTCTGAATTTTGTCTACCCTATTGTTATTCTAGCAACTATGCTTTCAGAGCTTCTTCCTCTGCTGTTAACTTGGTCACCTAGGTAACAGAAATTATCTACTACTACTACTAAGAAAGAACACTTGAGGAAGCTTATTTTCATACATTCTTAGTATTTATTGTACCTGCACATCTGCCACACAAAGACTATTTTCTCTGTTAACTTCCCTGTGATACTGCTGCACCTGTTATGTGTCCATAGTTTGCACTAAGTACACCATATGGAGTTTCTACCAAATCCTTTTCTATATATTGAGCAAGGCCATCTCCCTGAAGAGATTCATTTGTCTGTTTTCCTATATACTAGGACTTGTATATTCTAATGTATGCATTTGTATGTAGTTATATTTGTATATAGATATATATATATATATATGTGTGCGTGTGTGCATATAAATTTAAGGTCAGGTGGCATTAGATAATAGGTACATAGAGGTAGCACTCAAGTTGACTTCTGGCCTAACTCTTGCTTGAACTGCAACAAAATTGTTGGGATGTTATAGCTGCCTAAAAGAGAATTGGCTATAAGGCAGTGTTTTGATCAAGCTAGTACATGTACAATAGGATAAACATTCAGACAAGCAAGCAACTGGTATCAGGTCAGGTTATGACATTTGTATATTCATACATTGATATAACTTGAGGGTAGAAATGAATGTTACAGGAGTTTAGATCACAAGAGATGAAGAAAAGATGTATTCAAAGATATTCATAATGGTTGTGATGTATGCCAACATTATCCTGGAACAGTTATAATGTGAGCCCATATTTTTGATATTAGATGATAGGTTAAAGCAAGTCATCATAAGTAGATTCCAAAGCTGGATGAGGAAAAGATGATGAGTGAGATTTCCTTTACTGTTGTTTTAAGAATAGTTGTGGAACTTTTGTAATTCACTGCAAGTACTCCAAAATCACAGAGACATTGTTGTACACATGCACACATATAGGTGCAGGCATGGCTGTATGGTAAGAAGTTTGCTTTCCAATCAAATGGTTCCAGGTTCAGTCCCACTGCATGGCATTTTGAGCAAGTGTCTACTACTATAACCTTGGGCTATGTGTGTGTATATATGTTGTTGTTGGCACTCCATCGCTTACGATGTCGAGCGTTCCAGTTGATCCAATCAACGGAACAGCCTGCTCGTGAAATTAACGTGCAACTGGCTGAGCACTCCACAGACACGTGTACCCTTAACGTAGTTCTCGGGGATATTCAGCGTGACACAGAGTGTGATAAGGCTGGCCCTTTGAATTACAGGCACAATAGAAACAGAAAGTAAGAGTGAGAGAAAGTTGTGGTGAAAGAGTACAGCAAGGTTCGCCACCATCCCCTGCCAGAGCCTTGTGGAGCTTTAGGTGTTTTCGCTCAATAAACACTCACAATGCCCGGTCTGGGAATCAAAACCGCGAGTCCGCTGCCCTAATCACTGGGCCCTTGCGCCGCCACTTGTGTGTGTATATATATATGTGTGTGTGTGTCTTTATGCCTGTGTTTGTCCGCTACCACCACTTAACAACTGTTGTTGGTGTATTCACCTCCCTCTAAATTAGCTGTTCAGCAAAAGAGACTGTTAGAATAACTACTGAGTTTAGAATCAAAAAAGAAAGTAATAGGGTTGATTCATTTGA
>NC_142932.1:24682346-24704846 GCF_046866305.1 Octopus bimaculoides | reverse complement strand
AAATATTGGAAACTTGATAGATGACCTATCAAAAGTCATTTAGGCTCTTCTATTCTCATCATTGAGGTAAATGTTTTCAAATTTATCTAGTTTGAAACCAGCATCTTTGTCAGTAATTGAAGGTGCTATGCTGCATATAAATTTATGCATGTTAAGTGGTAATGACAAATAATTTATAGGAACTTGCTTTATAAAGAGCTCAAATATCTAAAGTTTGTGCATACTTGGTATATGATTCCTCATTAGACAGAGTCAACAGTTATTTCCCAGAATTTGATATTGAATCCAAATTATACCATAGCACACAGCACCAGAAAGCTATTTCTCATACTTAAATGGAGACAATTGCTACCAATGTCGAGCTTTCTTTGGTATGTATGTCTCAGTGCTTAGCCATTGAAAAACTTTCATAACATTTCCAACCACCAGCTAAAGTACTTCTTGCATGTAAATGAAGGGAGATAAGCTTCTTATTAGCATTAGAGACCTTGTATACCGGTAAGATTTTTATGCATTGATAAATACTTTTGCTATGCTCAACAAGTTCAATATAAGGTCAACTGTTGCATACTAGCCATCAATGGAACAAGACATCTGAACAAGGGTTTTGATTTAGAAATTGATTGACATGATCAGGGATTCTTGTTTAAGATAAAGTACTGTGACTTCTGTCACAGGAGTTCAGTTCACCCTTGCAAGTTAGCAATGTGCTTGATAATTATATTGTAAATTGTGTATTCTTATTCTCAATTTATCATTAGAATTATTAACCTAGTGAGACATGCATCCATTGTTGGTAGCTTGATAAGGAATACTAGTTATTTTGTAGTTGATAATCTGTTTACCTTATCAACTTTTACTTATTTTCAATTTTAAGAACAAAAATTGATTCTTGATAAGCTTAATGCTGATTATCCATTGTATTCATTATCATTGTTTTTAATGTTCTTTGAAAGTAAATTTTATTAGGATTAGTGTATGATAGGTATGTCATATGTGATGATAGGTTCATGTTTCAAATATGACGTTTAATTACATCATCTCATGCCTTTTGTGTTTTGATCGTGCATTGGAAGTTGTGGGACATCACATCCCACTGTACTCAGTTATTGATGTTGAGTAGTTCTTGTTGGCTTTGAGTGAACAAACCTATTGCATATGTATGTATGTATGTACATACTTTTCCCTTTCCTTCATAGCCATGCACGTATAAGTAGGGATATGAAACCTAAGCTATGGAGCCAAAGCCAGAAGTGATTATTTATTGATTGGAGTGAGAGTCAGTAAATATGACTAAATATGAATTGTAGATAATACAATGCATTAAAATTTTAAAATTTTATAGTTACTATGAATGTTTTCTGTCCCTGAAAGTAATTATAGCATGTTTAAGGGATTCCATGAAAGAGATTCTCATAGAATCAGTTCTGCTTCTGAGAACAAGATGTTAGTAAACTTTGATTACGAATTTTCAGTTTAACTCATATTCTACAGATATAATGTTTCTTTATTGAATTTTGTAGGGATAAACTTTTCAATCTTTTACAATACAATTTTTATGTCAGTTAATGTAATCTTTCCTGTTACATTTGCTTAAATTTCATATTCAAACAATGCTTTATTCTCAGAAATAAAGGTTATGTATCTAATTGAGTTTACTTCTTTTAAAATGGTCGTTTAAGTTGCTTTAGGTGTTTAGTGTTTTAGTTTTATCTTTGATGTACTTTAGAATTTTTAACTGGTAAACAAAGAGATTCCTGATTTTCTTTTGTGGCATTTTTATAGTTTATTTCTTTTCACTTTATAGCCTTTTGATTAAAACATTTTTTTTTCTTCATTTTTAAAGTTTTGTTGTATACTTCATTGTAATTTTTTTTCTAAATACTATATAGACAAAAGCCACAGTGGCATAGCTACCCAACTTTATCAGGTTAAGGTTAAAAATTAGTCTGATGATGTTATATTGGTTTCAAGCTTTGACACTAAGCCAGCAGTTTCAGGGATAGGAGAGTAAGTCGATTACATTGACCCCAGTACTCTATTGGCACTCATTTTATTGGCTCCGAAAGGATAAAAGGTAAAGTCAACTTCAGTGGAATTTGAACTCTGATGAAATGCCACTAAACATTCTGCCTGGCATGCTAACAATTCTGCCAGCATGCCACCTTATTGGTCATATATATTGTGTGCTTTCAATCAATATATAAAAGTGCATGAGTAGTTTAATTACAAGAAAAGGAGTAGAGATCATCTGTTTGTTTGAGTGGTATATAGTATGTGAACAGTTTGCTGTGTTGTAGAAAGATTTTTTTTTGAAAGAAAGATGGTTATATCTAAATTATTGTCAAACTTGATGTTTTTTTTTTATCTCAAAATGTATTAGTACTAATTATACTGGAAATCTTTCTGGTGGACTAACTTTGTGCAGAATACCTGTTATTCTTTAAGGACATTTTCCAAAATTTGGTTACAAGAAGTTGATGATATGGCATTTATGCGTAATTCTTAGGGTTATAAGGAGATATCTATGATTTTAAGATAGTAGTTGGTACAGAAACAAATGAAAATGGTATGAACCTTTGATTGAAATAGATTCAGACTATGTTCTTGTTGTTGAATGTCAGTGTATAGTCTAAGACTTCATCATCTCAGATTTGAAAGATATTCGACATTAACATGCCAGACTGACATAAACATAAACATATAGACAGAATAGTTGGTGGAGGTTCGTTTTTCATAGGTCCACAAATGAGATTTGAGCCCAGCAAAAGAAAGGCATGATCTGTCACAGACTGCACACACAAAAAGTGATGCCTACAGAGGCAAAGATATCTGTATCTAGAGTAAAAAAGACCCATTTAATGTTTAAAATGTGGTGAAGGCATTTTTGGTGGAATCTTTCTAAGAATTTGAAATATATATATATATATATATATATATTATACAGATATTATATATATATATATATATATATATATATATATATATAGGTATATATTTTATACAGATATTTTATATATATCTATATATATATATATATATATATATATATATATATATATATATATATATACGATATATGATATATATTTAATATGTAATTTATATGTGTTTGTACTACATATATAACATATGTATTTAATATATAATACATACAACTACATATATTTTGTTCACATCATAAGAATTTACAAACTTTCAAGAGAATGTGAAATAATTTATTTTTTGGAACAATGGATCTTAAAGCACACAAAAAGACACAAATAACGGAATGTAAAAATTGGGTTAGAAAAGCTGTTTTGAACAGAAAATGTTGAAGGCTTTTCCTATCGTAAAGCATATTTTGAACCTAATATGTGCATGCTATTATTTCTTGCTGCAAGTGTGCTTCAAGATCCATTGTTCCAAAACTGAATTATATATGTATTTGTTTATGTATATATTAATATATATACATATATATACATATATATATATATATATATATATATATATATATATATATATATATATATATATATATATATATATATATATATATATATATATATATATATATGTGAAATTTGTATCATGGAATTTTGCTTTGGTGTGTGTGAAAATGCTGTGTTGGTATAATCTATGTGTGAAATGTTGCATATAAACAAATTTTGTTTAAATTTAAAAGTGTAGGTCCTGTTTCCCTTGTGCTTTTTCTCCAATATCTCTCTGCAGCACAACCTGTATTTTTTTTTTTTTTCAGGCATTCTGTAGTGTATATTTGAAACTGGTTAATATCTGCATTAAATAACCTCTGCATTATACTTTCTTTTGATTTTACTCATTTTGTTTTTCTGTTTTGATGAATAATCTTTTTCCTTCTGCTTTCACCTCTCTTCCTTTTTTGCTTCTCCCATTTTTTCAGGTCCTTTTCTCTCCTTTTCTTTCTCTCTTCTATGTCTCTCTTCCCCTTTTTCTTTTTTTTAGTACCCGCAATCTCTATTCTATTTTTTTTTTTTTGCGTGTATATATAAGCACAAACGTACATATGTACATATATATGTATGTATGTATATAGATAGGGTTATAGTGTTTATGAAGCACATCTGTATATCTCAGTTCTCCAAAATTGTATTTAGATGTTATAAGTGTGTGAGACATGCATAAGAGTTGAAAAATGCTGGAATAATTACATATCAAAACAGGAGATTGGAAAAAATATTTTGGTATTATTTATTTGCCATATGCTGAATAAATAGTAATGCCCAAATTTTTTCCAATCTCCTGTTTTGATACACATATATTTGTGTGTATATATATATATATATATATATATATATCATCTTCATCATCATCGTTTAATGTCCACCTTCCCCTACTGGCATTGGGACATTATTGTGTGTGTGTATATATAAATATACATATATATGTTTATGTGTACACATATGTACACATGTATTTTAAGTAAAAGTAAAATACACATGTGTATGTATACATACACTTACACTCACATTCACACACGCTCATTGACATACTCAAACGTAGAATCCTAATCTAAGGTCAAAATGTTTAATATCCCTTAGCCATAAATTGTGATTGCAGAAATTTTAATCTTATATGAAAATCCAATGTGGACCATGTGTTTTCCCTTAAATTAAACCTTGAGCTTTTGTAGTCTATTCACATCTACTTGCCGCGTACTGCTAATTGATTTTTAAAAAGACTAATTTACATTATTGAATCCCATCTAATATTGAATGGGTTATGGTACACGTGATGACAGATCAGGACAGGAGAGTAAGCAAATAGATATCAAACACCAAAGATCACATGCTAGATAATAGATTGTATGACTCTAAGAATATGAAATTGATATTTTTGATATTACACTCCTCTTTACTTGCACATGCACACACATGTATGTGCGCATGCACACACACACACTGTATATATTGGGAAAATGTAAGGAACTTTGCTTACTCGTTTTTATATCTATATATAGTGGGAGAATTCACAAAAAAACAAAAGACTAAGACAGGCGGTGTAGACAACAACCAGATGTATTAGTTTAACGCTCAGGAAATGAAAAAGTCTTTAACATTTCAAGCCTACGCTCTTCTACAGAAAGAAACAAGGAGAGAAAATAAAGACTGTGTAGTGGCTAGCGATTTAGCCACTACACATTCAAATGATTTGAAAGTTATGCTATGGATGAGGTTATTTATGATTTTCTTCATGTGATTAGAAAATTTGTTGATATATTGAATCTTTTTGGTAGGTCTTTGATATAAGTGGTTTGAAGAGTTGTTGAGGGCTTAAATTTATATGCAGAAAATTGTTTTGAGGTTGATTTTCTACAGTAATTTTGAAGACTAATTCTAAATAAGTCAAAGAATTTAACTTCTTTTGGAATTGAACTTCCTCTGTTTATTAAAGTTTTTATGTGTTATCGTCTCTATAGAGTCCCCTTGAAATATGTAGGAATTTTTTATTTAATTATAAAATGTACAAGCTAACCAAATCACTAACTCTGTCCCATGCCAACAACAAATGGTTCAGAATCCAGCAGGTGATGATTCCCAAGGGGTGTTTTGAAAAAATTATATTGATTTTCTTGCTGGAAAATGGTGTCAATGTCTATTTGTTTCTGTGGTATTATTGTTTTAGCATAGTTTTGTGTGGAAGTATTTTCTTGATGAAAGAGTTATAGTTAAATATATAAAACTGAAAAAGTGTCTTTCTGATTTGTTGAGTACATTTTTGAAAGCAGTGCATTAGGCAAAGGAATTGTTCCAGTGCTAGTGATGATTGTTATTTAGTTTTATAAATAAAAGAATCTATAATAGATTACTTATGGTTCCAGAGTCAGTTTTCCCAGTGTCTATCTATCCAGTAGTTGGATGATGCATGAACTTATGTATGTGACCTTTTCAACTTAAGTGTGCTTCTTGCTGGGTTAGTTTATTGGATCTTTCTTCGATATTGAGTTTAGTAGCTTCCTTTCTGGTAGAGGTTTTAATTTCATTCAGTCTATTGTCATATGTTTGGAGGAAGTAGGATTCTCTATTAAGTAATAGATATTCTGAGTTTTATATAATATAGCAAAGAGACTGTAGTTCTTTTTTCTATTAAAATGCTATATAGTCGTTTTGGAAGTTATTCTCTAATTTTCTTTTTTTTTAAATTTTAGATTTTTTTTTATTATGTTGAGATCCTTTTCAAATGACTGGATAAAAATGTTACTAGATGGAAATTTATTTTTTTCAGTCTGTAATTGTTTTTTCTAGGTTTATGTCTTGTATTTTTCTCAAATAAGTAGACTTGTTCTTTTTATGAATGTTTTTTTTTTTCGTAGTGGAACTGAACCTGAAGCTACATGGTTGAGACTCAGTCTTGTTAACCACATAACATGTCTGCACCTAACCATGCCTTATTATCCTTGTAGTAGGTTTTTTTCCTTTCTGTAGCTATATATAGGCACATTGATATTAAAAACTGGTTTACACATATACACACACACACACACACACACATTTGAAAATTAAATATTTTTCTTCCCATAAACTCCATATGACCCTTTTTTATATTAAAAACATTGCAAAAGTCAGCCCATGTACAGAATACCCAGAACCACCTAAACTATTTTTTCAGTGTTGATATTGTAGCAAAATCTATCCAATAAACCTCAGCCCTTTTATTTCTTTAATGTCCATCCTCTAATCCAACCTAACCTTGTCTTTAACCAACACTGACTGATCTGCTTAATCTGCTTCTTGCCCTTTAAACACTTCATTGACTTAGCTCATTTGAAATTCTTACCAAATAATATAACTCATTATCCCCTCACTTCTTTTTGATGAAGATTTCCTCCCTCAGTGGCTGAACAAGCAGACAGGCAAAACTTGGGGTCACAGTCTGCTTGATCTGTGCAATTGATTTAACACTACTATCAGTATAGATGCACACCAACAGTAAATGTCTAGTTGTTATTAAGTTAGCTTTAACATGTCATCATTTTAACACACACACACATGCACGCACACACACACATACACACACATGTATGTGTGCGTGTTTGTGTAAGTGTTCCTGTTCCTGCATGTTTTGGAGGCAAGTCTCTGTGTTCTAGCATGGATGTTAAATATAAAATTCTTTTAATATCTGTGACAGCCAAGATGCCTTCCTAGATAAGGAAGAGTACTTTTCAAGTAGTTGATATTGGGAATGATACATTGCTAATAAAATTTGCTCCAACAATCTGTGGGCAGATTTATTAATGTGAAAAGTCTTTAAATGGCTACAACCATGCAGTACCTAGCTACAAAAGTTTTTTTTTTTTAAATAAGCAAATGCATTCTGCTGTATTCAACAAATCACTATAAACATGTGATAAATCATATATATATATATATATTTGTATATATTTATGTACATATAAACACATACAAATGAAACATCGCATAAATGTGAGTAATGTAAAAATTCATGTATACACTGTTAATAGTCACCTAAAGATAACGAGAAAGTGTCTTAAAAATATTAACACAATTTTCTGTGTACTTAGGTGATGTACATGGATCTGCCATATCTATATATATATATACATGGTCTAAGTATTTCTCTCACAGAAGAACATTTGCATGTATATATATACCGACTTATTAAGACATATTTGATACATATTCATAGGAACCAAGTTTCATTTCCAATCTAAGTTTCCACCCTTTCTTCCTACTGTAGCTACTTCGTTAAACAAATATATATCTCATCAAAGATTTTCAGATGGTTTTGCATAATTTTTCTTTCTCCAGAATTTCAGAATTCTCTCCATTACCCTCATTTCAATTTTCCTCTCTTATTTCATTCCTTCCATTGTTTTTCTTTTTCCCTTCTAGGTCACTATCACCTCTTTAAATTTATCAAAGCTGCTGCATGATTCTATATAAAGGATTTTTATTGTAACAATTCTTTAAAAAGAAAATCAAATCAAAAGGTTACACATTGTGCATAATAACATGAATAAACAGGCAGGTAAACACACACAAGAATGTGCTTTGCTGGAATGGTGATGGCCGTTTTTTTTCCTCCCTTTTTTTTTTCTTCTTCCTATTAACCTGTTCCGATTAACATATACCTGCTTTTATTTCCATTGAATTCTACCCTTCTAGATCCACCATACTTCACAATCCGTCCAAAGCCGATATACCAGTCGGTGGCAGGCAACTCAATAACTATACCATGTGATGCTGAAGGAACACCAAAACCAGAAATCACATGGCGGAAGGTTTGTATATCTTATAACTATATGAAACCTTTGCCTTAAAGAAAATCATGTTTCCTAATTGTAATATTTTATAAATACTGTACATTACATTCCAATAAAAATTACATATTACAGATAACATTTCCAGCTATTACTTACCCCTTTTGTAGTAAAGATGAGGGAGGGGTGAAAGTAAAAGACTGATATACACATTTACTTGTACGTGCATATATATATATATATAAATGCAAACACAGACACTTGCCTGAGGCTGAACACAGAAAAAATTGTCTGCAACTATGCATAAAATGTAATACTTAAAAGCTCAGGTAAGATAGCCATAGTTATCCCTTGTTTTGCAAGTTCTCTTGATGAGTCAATGACAGAATAGCATCTATTGTTACCAAACATTTCTTGTAGGGAGAAGCAGCATTATTGCTATCTAGATATTTCTTGGTAATCATAATGCTGCTTCTCACTAGTAGAGGTGTCAGAAAATGTTTTAAATCAATGTAGTGCAAAGGCAACATATACTCATCTCATCAGCCAAGTTAATGGATCATCAAATATTCCTGAAAGCATTTACTCGTGTACGCAATATATATATATATATATATATATATATTATTTAAAACAGTTTGATTCAGTTCAATGCTACTTCAAGTTTTGCAGGCCTCTAACAGGGGCCTGACTCCTTCAAACCAACTTCTTTCAACATTCCAAAAGCCTGAAGAAGTCGGGCTCCCATTAAGAACCTGCAGTAGCACAGAACCGAATCAGACTAATACATGTAACTCCTACTAAATGTGTTGTGTACCTATTTCGTTTGTCCTCTTACTCATGTGTGTGTGTGTATATATATATATATATATATATATATATATATATATATATATATATATATATATACCCTAAGCATGAAGATGAGATTAGATTTTCTCTGAAATTAAGCTCTTGAAATTATCTCCCCCTTTTGAATGAGAAATGGGTGGGGGTTTTTTGTGTGTGTGTTGATGTAATATATACAGCAAGATTAATGTTCTTCAAGCATTTTTGCGATATTTGCATAAGCTCCCTCCACATAACTTACTTGATAAATATTTTTTTAGATAAATAGTGCAATATTTCAATCAAAAGCAGTGAATTTGTAGAAAAATCAATTTGATGGATTTAATATTTAGGTTGGATTTTGTAGGGTCCACAGATATTGCCTTATCAAATCTATCTTTATTGTTCCATGCTCTTCACCTATTATCATTACACCAGCTCTTTTCCAAGTTTAGTTGAAGTATAACAATATACTCCCGTATTTAAAGTTTAGAATTGTTTCTTGTTAATTAATTTTAACTGATACAGTTAAGTAGCGTCTGATCTAGACAATAAATATGTAACAAAAGACTTTGATAGTTAATATGTACATATTATTATTATCATTACAAAATAATGCAGCAAATGTAAATACAACATCATTTGTTTAGTGTAATGGTTACAATGGCTTCACCACAAAAAAAAATTATGTATGAATGTTATTTACGTGTACATATTCGTGTGTGTATATTTTTAAGAAAATATTTTTTATTGCTTGTAAATAGATGTTGCTTTTCAAATATATTAAAATGTCTAATTCATATCTCTATATAATTATCTAATAATAGCTGATATAAATGTTGGTCTGTTGATATCGCCAGTCATGCTTACATCATACAGAGAGAGTGTGGAAAGTAAAAGAGATATACAGAGAGACTTAACATAAAAGGTACAGGATGAGTGCACATACGAGGCTTGGTGGCAGGAAATGTATAAAGGGATGCTCTACATAGGGAGAGAGAGAGAAAGAGTCTTAGGGACAGAGGATGATGAGAGAGAGTAAATGGCATTATAGTTATAGGAAGAATTTTGTAAAAGAGAAATTTGTTTTGTCAAATTTATTTTATGGTAAGAATTATTTTTGTTTTGAAAATTAGTTTTCATGTCATTATTTAGTATTAGTCCCAAAAACTTTGAAAAAAAGTTAAATTATTGTATGTATGCCATATTTCCTGATATTACACATAGAGGCAAAAGTATATTTCCAAAGTTAGCTGTCTTATAACAGGTAACATTCTAGTTTATACAGCATATCTAAAACTCTTTTCTAAAAGCTTTTATTTCATATATTAGTTGTTAATATGGTTACAAATGACTAGTTGCTTGTACTTTGCATATTGGAGTACTGTTCATGCATTTGAGATAGTGTCACTATCATACACACACACACACACACACGCGCGCACGCGTCCTAGTATGCATTAAAAATATTACCATTAGTCATTACAACCACTGATTAATTAATGTGACATCTCCTTCTATCACTTTTACAAGAACAATGATAATTACAACGGTTTCTGGTCCTCTGAATGTGCAATCAATCTATTACCTCCATCCAAGCTCACCCGCTTCACCTGCATTTCATCTTATCATTTCTGTTTTGTTTTCCTTCCCAAATCTTGTCGTAAATACATTGCTCAATCCTTTTTCCTCTGAACTGTAACCCTCTGGAATTCCCTTATTGCCTGTGGCTTTTCTGCAGGCATTAAGCTGAAGATGTTTGAGCTGAACATCTACTAATCTGACTTCATCAGACTAGGAAAGATTACAAAACCAATGCCTCAGATCAGCAGCTCTCAAACTCATAAATATCAGTGCACCCATCATCACTATATCAATAAAAGTATCACCCTTCCTATGAAACACACTGCTTTAGGTTAATTAATATTTGCCAAGTGCATCTAAATACACTAATATAGAACAATCCGTGAAATCTTGATATTGTAGATGATTCTATTTGTATAGCTCTCCTAACTAATCATATTTTTAAGTGGAGAAATATATGGTATATTTGTGATTTGTTGATTTATGTTGCAAACATTGTATATTCATGCAATTTAACATCTTGTTCCATCATCATCGGGACTCATTGATTGCAAATATGGAGTCAGCACCCCTTATAGGCTTAGGAAAAATCTCATCACTAATCATGGGAAATTTGAAACATTTGGACAATATCAATAAGTATGTTCAGTTACATATGTCTATTAGATGTTAATGCAAAATTCAAGGTTCTAATATTGCTGTAAATATTGGCACACCCATCAAATGGTTCATGTTAGCTAGATCTGTTTCCACCTGAACAACTTGGAAACATCAATCAAGAATTAGGAAGAGTATCTATTTTTAGCTGTATTCATCAATTCAAGTATACTTTTATGATATCCCTGAAGCAACACATATTTTAGTGACTAAGTAAAGAACCTTTGGGCCACTGTAGCCAAATGTATGTCTCAGGTTATTACAAGGTTATTATTAATTAATCGACTCATTTTCTAGGTTGATGGTGAAATTGATTGGGAAAGTCGAGCTTCTCAAAATAAAGGAAACCTGACCATCTATCTTCTTGAAAAAGCAGACCATGGCGATTATGAATGTGTAGCAACAAACCAAATCACTAGTATTGTTATTGGTACAAAACTGCTCATTGAAAGTATGTATGCCTTTTATTTAATTTTCATTTTGTTCACTTTGTCATCCATATGCTCTTCATAGCATAGATGGAAAGTTTTTGCAAATTTTATATTTGTTGGAGTGATTTATTAGTATTTCTTTTACTTGTTATTTTTTTTCTTTCTTAATCACTTAATAAAGAAGTAAAAGAGGTACCTATTAGTCATCCAGACTGACTGATGCAAGAAGTATTTACTCTACCTAAGGAATATATGTAGATTTGAGCTTAATTCCATGTAGTCATAGTCCATACCTTAACCTCTTAGGTATTATAATTCAGTAGGCACAATGATAAAGGCTAATAATTAAATTAAACACCTTAATATTAAAGTATTTGAGACAAAATAAAGTAATTAGGTATGTAGCATTACTCATTAAAAAATATTTAGAAAATGAGAGACTATGGTTCTTTTCTACCTATTTCTATTAACAGCTCCCAAGACAGGTAAGTTTGATGATGCATTGTTCTTTACACATTCCAGTTTTATGGTCCATCTCAAATGTTACCATGGTTGTGAATTATAGGAATCGAACTCTTCATATGCTCTCTTTCACTTTACTTAGATGCAATTTGGCACTGACTGAAACTGAAAGAATGAAGAAATATTATAACAGCACTCTTAATCCTGTTGTTTCTTTTGTCATATTTTGCTTTTTTTAAAAATGATATATGTTCATACATATATATATATATATATATATATATATATATATATATATATATATATATATATGAAAAGGACTAAAAATAAAATATAACTGCACAAACAATATGATTGTGCATCATATCCATTTCTTTTCTCACTTGTGCACCTTTTAATGTCTTATTAGATGCAAGTAGTTAACATTTAAAAAAATATCCTGAACATAATTTAGTGAAACAGAAGGTCTTTGAGAATTTATTCCTGTTTGGTTTAAAAGCATGCTGTTAGTTTTTCTAATCAACCCTAATACTCAAATGGTACCTATCTTATTGACCCTGAAAGAATGAAAGACAAAGACGACCTTGGCAGAATTTGAACGCAGAATGTGAAATCAGAAGAAATACTACGAAGCATTTTGTCTGGTGTGCTAATGATTCTGCTAGCTTACTGTCTTAATAATTATAATAATAATGATAATGATAGTACTAATAATGTTAATGGTAAAAGTTATTAAAAAAATTACTTATTTCATGACTTTTCCTGGCATGAGGTACACATTTTATATATATCTGCTGTGCTCTTTATATATACATATCCAGAGAGCTATCTCCATATATATAATATAACGTAATGTATTATAATATATATATGTGTGTGTGTGTGTATGTACATTTATTGCTTTTATTATTTCTTGAGTGAAAGTAAACATTTGAATTCATAGTACATAATAACACATTTTCATAACTTCACTCTCCTTCTGCTCTTCCTCTTTAGAATTACAAGTAATCTAGTTTTTTTTTGGTGCTAGATTGTTGATTGTAGAGTTCATCTCTTCCTGACACTTACATGGTGTGACACTAAAATACACTTATTTCTTGTGGAAAGAAAATTGTTATGTTTGATTGGCAAATCCACTATTGTTTATAGCATGCACCTATATCATTGAAAGTAATTTCATTAAATTGCAATGCTTAGTATAAAGTAGAATCTACAACTGACAGGCAAGTTTATTATATTTTTTTTGCAGAAAGAGTGATGTCATTTAATTATGTAGCATTATGAAATTATAATTTACCTATAGCTCCAAGTGTTGTAGATTGTGATCTGTCCCTGGACTGCTGCAGTGTAATAATGAGTGAATTACTTGGGAGTGAGTTTTGGTTATGTGTGGAATATAGAAAGATATACCTAAAAGAATGGTTTCGTTCACTCACCTAACTTTCTTAGAAGAATCAGGAGAGAAGCTCGTGTATTAGATAGCCCTGAATTGGTAGAGCTCTTATGAGTCAAATAATTTTAAATATCATGAGTTAAGAATGTGCACCAGTTACAAGAGTCTGTGATGGTTTTGAAGATGCTGAGTTTGGAAGCGAGAGAGATCAAAGGGAATGATAGTAATATGTTTGGTGTATGAAATTTAGTTGATACTGAGGATTAGAAAAGATTTGCTTTCTACACAGGTTGCATCTGTATGGAATAAGTATACTCCACGAATAGTTGTAAACATTAAAGTCATTAAGAATGTTGACTTGGCAGGAATGTTGGAATGAGGAATATATCTTTGATGCAGGAAGTGATTAGATAGTTATTGGTGATTGGAGGAGATCAGAGAAAATTAAAGGAAGCATATGTATTTAGATGAGATATTCATGTGAAAAATGTTGGGAAGAGTAAAATCTACATATGAACAGACATCACCTTTCCAAGTGGCTTGAGTATAGAATGAAGCCTGGACAGCATTTATGTATGATAGATACAGGATTAGTTGTTACTAAATTATCACCATAAAATATATATCATAAAACATATAGTCTCAAGAGACACATAGGTGCACAAGCCATTTAATAATGATTTAGAAGTTGAAAGGGTGACAGTTTGTAACCCTATTGTCATTAGATTGCATCCATAGCAGTGGCATGCAGCACTGAATGCTCTCATTTAGCATTATTTCATTGCTAATAGGTACTATAGAAAGGTAGAGTTCATTACTGAAGATTTTGAAGCACTGTACAATTACCGAGTCTTTCAAGAGCCTGAAGTTGTATATTTATATCTTTATAGTTAATTAAATGTTGTTTTTGAGCACCAGGTCTGCACAGATCTCTCTCTCTCTCTCTCTCTCTCTCTCTCTCTCTCCCTCTCTCTCTCTCTCTCTCTCTCTCTCTCTCTCTCCCTCTCTCTCTCTCTCTCTCTCTCTCTCTCTCTCTCCCTCTCTCTCTCTCTCTCTCTCTCTCTCTCTCTCTCTCTCAAATATTGTGCTCTGACTACATTATTCAATGTGTTTTTTTTTAAAGATAGTAGAGGTTTAAGGGAAATTGACTATTATTTCTAGCAGATCATGCTACTATAAAGAAGCACATTTGTTGGCATATAGCTAAATTAATTACCCAGTAAGTGTTAATTGTTTTGGTTATTGATAAAGTTATCTCTATTAACAAGAAAAGAACTATCTAATCTCCCCCTCCTTTCTTTCTCTCCTCTTCCCCTACCCCTTGCTTAGCTGGCAAGCATCCTAACAATTGAACTAAACTAGCTGGAATTTTTGTTGTGTGGTGTATATTCTCCTAATGGTTACCATTTTGCTAATATTTCACGAATCTTATGTATATACAATAATCAGTAATACTTTATTTCACTTCTATGAGCACCATTTCAGACCATAAGATTTCTGCAATATTTAAAAAAAAAAAAAAAAAAAAACGTAAAGAAAATATAAAACCTTGACAGTAAGAAACAACAATATAAAATGATGATGAAAAGAAATCTTAAAATTCTGAAATTGTGAGGTTTTCTATATACACCACATTCCTTATGCATTGTGATTTTTCTATCAATATATTTAAGCCTCAAAAGTGTTTTGCTGATGAGTATGTTTAAGAAAATGTCTATATTCACCTTTTCTTAGGAAGTTCATTGTTAAATGTGAAAAGATTTGGAAAGTTTCAGAGCTTAGATTCTTCAACTAGCACTACTAAATAAATATTATTTGTAATAACATTAATATTAACAATAATAATGGTTTTGGACTGGCAGAATTGTTATAGCATCAGATAACATTTCTTGTGCTATTTTGTTTTGGCCATTTTCATTCTAAATGCAAATCCTGAGGTCTAGTTTACCATCTATCCTCCTGGGTCAGTAAAATAAAGTACAAGTCAAGCACTAGAGTTAAAATGTTGACTTTCGTTTTCCTTAAATTGAGGCCTTGTGCTTATTTCTAAAAAAATTAATATTAGCTATAATAATAATTTCTTGTATTGATACAAGGGTGCACATTTTTAAATGAGGACCATATTTATGTATAATACTGTTATTTGTTTTAGCAACTGACATAATAAAAAGCAAAGTAGATCTCAGTGAAATATTAATGTGATGATACAAAATACTAGTGTAAGGATTTTCGAGCGAGATCGTGCCAGTGCCCCTGGACTGGCTCTTGTGCGGGTAGCACATAGAATACACTATTTTGAGCATGGCCGTTGCCAGTACCACCTGACTGGCCTTCGTAGGATTTTCAAGCGAGATCGTTGCCAGTGCCCCTGGACTGGCTCTTGTGCAGGTGGCAAATAAAATACACCATTTTGAGCATGGCCGTTGCCAGTACCACCTGACTGGCCTTTGTGCAGGTGACACGTAAAAGCACCCACTACATTCTCTGAGTGGTTGGCGTTAGGAAGGGCATCCAGCTGTAGAAACTCTGCCACATCAAATTGGAGCCTGGTGTTGCCATCCGGTTACACCAGTCCTCAGTCAAATCGTCCAACCCATGCTAGCATGGAAAGCAGACGTTAAACGATGATGATGATGATGTATTTTATCCAATGCTTACTGAACCTGCCACAGTAATAATAGTCAACTACTGTAAGATGATCTAATAAGAAATACGATAATTTGGCATTTTTTGGCTTTAAAGATTGTGCTGTTTTTACTCGCTTTCCTGTTTATATTAATTGTTGTTGTTAAATTGTCTTAATGAACAGATCATGCTTGTTCATTAAGACTTATGGTTAAACATATTCCAGTCTTGACCATTCTTTTATTTTTGGTCTTAAAGGTGTCTAAAATTGCATTATCTGATACCTCTACACCTTTTTTGAGACAGTAGCATGTGATTTGAAGGAGATATGGTTGCAATTTTTGGTAGATCTAGTGACCACTTTTCATTCATTGATCTGTTTATACCAGAAGGTGATGATGTTGGTGTATGAAATGATTCCTTTAGATTCTAGATGTTAGATGTTAAAACTTTCGAAGTTTTTTTTATTTTTATTGGATTTTAGGTGGCTAACTGGAAAATTGTTTATGAAGAGATTTTCTAGAAAATTCTAGTATATTAGTAATATGTTGGCACTCCGTCGCTTAACGACGTCGAGGGTCCCAGTTGATCCGATCAACGGAACAGCCTGCTCGTGAAATTAATGTACAAGTGGCTGAGCACTCCACAGACACGTGTACCCTTAACATGGTTCTCGGGGATATTCAGCGTGACACAGTGTGATAAGGCTGACCCTTTGAATTACAGGCACAACAGAAACAGGAAGAAAGAGTGAGAGAAAGTTGTGGTAGAAGAGTACAGCAGGGTTCGCCACCATCCCCTGCCGGAGCCTCGCGGAGCTTTAGGTGTTTTCGCTCAATAAACACTCACAATGCCCGGTCTGGGAATCGAAACCGCGATCCTATGACCGCGAGTCCGCTGCCCTAACCAGTGGGCCATTGCGCCTCCACATATTAGTAATAAGCTGAGTTATTCTTTTATTGTTTCACTGCTTTTAGTATTGGGGTTGTGGCCATAGTAGAATGTTTAAGGGTTTTAGTTGGTTATTGACTTTTATACTTTGACTGATATATTTTTAAAAAATAATTTAACTTGTCTATGTCTGTCAAAGTTTACCTCAGCACAAAGTGGCTGTATATGTGTGTGTGTGTGTGTGTGTGTGTGTGTGTGTGCATGCGTGTGTGTGTATCAAGGCTGTCTTTGACTTTTTCTATTGAAAGGGGTTTCTTTAAGCTGATTTCTACAGACTATTATTTGTAGCTTTATCTTTTTGAGTTTTATGCTTCCAAAAAGGAATTATTTCTCATTTTCTAGCAGTTTATAAATTCTTAAGATGTCAGCAACGTACAATTTTTGCTGGTAAGAATAAAGTTTCTAATATGGATAGGGAAATTTAAAGGATTGCTTCTGTCCAATGATAGAATATCTGTCATGTTTACAAAATATGTTGGTTCTTGTCCCACTGGCAACCTTCAACTTTTTCTTTCCATAAGTTTTTTTAGCCCAATATTTACCAGCTGTAATTTATAGTTTTATCTGCCTTCAGCTTCACTATTTCAAAAAAAAAAAAATACTCACACATATATTCAAATTTGTGCATACATATATATGTGTGCGTCAGTGTGTGTGCATGCACACATGCATATTACACAGTTTATAGTTTATGCAGTAGTGGGTAATTGAAAAATTGTGGGCTGAATTTGCTTTGGTGAGATCATGAAGGAATCATCTCCAATTTAGAATTTAACCAAGCTATGTTAGGATATTGAATTGATTGGATATGCAAAGGGGGCACTCTTGGCTATTGATGTACAAGTATGTAATTGGTGATACTGTTATGTTTTAAAATCCAGGTGCATCTCAGTGATATTGCTGCAGTTCTGTATCTTCACGTATGTGTATGTGTTGAAAAGTGTTATCAGTAAGGCGTATGTAGCACTTTATGTTACTGTTATAAGTGGAAACCTTACCGGGCAGCATACAACATATATTTTAAATGCATTTTCCATTCAGAGAGCAAGTATTCATATTAAGGCAATTGCATTGAGAGTAGAAATTATGTATGGAGCAGAAATCTAAATTCTTCCTGTTAATCTTGGCTAATGAATAGGTGAAATTATCTTTACAGCTGTAACTTTTTAAGTCTATGTAATTGTTGGTCATTCTCAGACCATCATCACTGAATAATCCTAATTCTATAAAATCAAATTTGGATGGAAGATCGTATAAAATAGGTAATCCTATTAGATTGCAAATTTCAGCTCTTACCAAAACCACCCATAGAAACATTGGAAAGTTCTAAGCCATTATACTTTATCCAGAAAGAATTATCAAAAGATAGAAGAGATTTTCTAGCAGGCACACTGGCATCCATGTCCAAATCTATGCAGCTGATTTGAAAGACCTTCATTAAAAGCTTTCATTTCAGTGATAAGTATAAAATCAATGATGTCAAACTATCTGAATTTACTGAAGAACCTGTCTTACCAGGGATAATAGTTAGTAGATTGCATAATTCTATCATTAATTGCATCAAATATGACCTTGGTAATAATACAACTTTTTTGCTCATGTAGGATTAGTAAACCTGCGTTTAGGGTCAGATAAGAAATTAGGTTTATTTATAGTTTTTTGCAGCTAAACATTCAATTCTATCATCTAACTTACAGGCTGAAGCCAACTGTTTAGCTTCCTTCTTAATATAGTTGTATGTGTTTGGATTACTTTTCTTTTAATCTTTGTAATATTATTAGAAAGGTGTTGTTCATACTAATTTTTCACAGTTTCATATTTTTCACCTTATCTGAAGTAGGTATCAGTTTAAAAGAGTTATGGAAATACTTCAAGTCATTCATTGAAGTGTATTGGAAGTTGTTGGAATAATTTATGAACTTCACTTTCTTTATCATGTTCAGAAAGTTGTATTCAAAGGCTTTTAGTGTTTTAATTTAAAGTGATATTTTCTGATTTTGAATACAGATTGCTTGTTGGATTATTATTTGTGAGCCCCTGTTGCAAAAGTATACTTTACAAACATGCGTTTAATAAGTTGTTTTGTTTATTTCAATAAGCTTTGTCATATATACATTCTTTGATGAGATTGGTATATTTTTCATTGAACATAGGATGTGAAATTTTTCCATCCTGGATTGCAGATTTGAGTTAGTAGATAGAGTTCATCAATTAAGAAATACAGGACAGATACGAGGGAACAAATAGAAAGAATTGAACTCAGTACATAAGAGTATGTTTGTGTGCGTGTATGCAATCATGCACACACACACACATTAATTGGTTGTAAATTAGCATAAGTGACTCAATTTTTGAAAGTGTATTGCACTTAACCGAAATAACTTAAAATTCATGACAATGTTATTTATTTTTTTCTGAAACCTGCAATCAAAAATATTTTTGCAAAGTGATGTGATAATCAATAAATTTTAAGTTAAGTAAAGAGGACTGGTGTAAGTGAAAAATCCCCAATGAAATTTAAAATTTAGCAATATAAACACATGTGTTCAATCAAAGAACAAATACACACACCATCATCATCATCATCGTTTAACGTCTGCTTTCCATGCTAGCATGGGTTGGACGATTTGACTGAGGACTGGGAAGCCAGAAGGCTGCACTAGGCTCCAATCTGATCTGGCAGAGTTTCTACAGCTGGATGCCCGTCCTAACGCCAACCACTCTGAGAGTGTAGTGGGTGCTTTTACGTGCCACTGGCACAGAAATACAGATTGATAAAATATATATACACATAAAAGGCGGACATTAAACAATGATGATAATGATGATGATACTTCGACATACTCATAGTCATATACTCAGAAAATATGTGACGGAATATATGAATGCACACACACATACATACTGACACACATATGAGTGAATTTGTTAAACAAAGACTATAGATGCTTGCTGTTTATGTATGCATACTTGTGTGTGCGGAAATGCTTAAATGCTGATATTTCTCAGTTTGATGTGTCACTTTCTGAGCAAAACAATGTAGTGTTTATAAATTTCATTAATATTATAACTGGTTGATATGTGATTTTTAGGGCCTGTAGAATGAAAAATATCCCTTGAAAACCAGATAAAAGTTGGTGACAGGAAGTATAAAATCCTGTGTCAAATAAATCCCTGTTCATCCATGCTAGCATAGACAAGAAAGATTAAATGCATTTGCATGCATGCACGTACACACACACACACACACACACACACACACACACACACACACACACACACACACACACACACACAAAAGGGTAGTGTAAAATATGAATCCAGTGAGTCATGCAGCTTTCACAGAAAGCACCTCATTCAGAATCAGCTATCAGTTTACAATCTAATCAATTACCATGTTGTGTAATGTAATTGAAAATCCAGTTAAATTGTAAGGTTTAACTATTATGTTCCACAGAGGTCAACTTTGCCTTTCATCCTTTCAGGGTTGATATATTAAGTACCAGTGAAACACTGGAGTCGATGTAATCGACTAACCCCCTCCCCACAAATTCCAGGCCTTGTGCTTATAGTAGAAAGGATTATTATTATTATTATTATTATTATTATTATTATTATTATTAATTTTTGAAGCACAAAATCAGTTGTTCTAGAGAGGTGCTTAAATTATTTAAATCATCCAAATGTGTTACTGATACTTATTTTATTGTTATTGAAGGTCATCTCTGATTCAGCAGCGATATGATGAAAGGTATTAGCTATACTGAAGTGTGCTTATAATTTGATGGAAATTTGTCTCTTTCTATCAGTCAAAATGGCTACGTAGAAGCTTTCTCATTGGCTTGTTTATTGACTTTGAAGGAGTGAAAGGGGACATTGACTGATAGGATTTTTATACAATTATATACAGAACAAGATGCCATGTAGCTTCAAGTTTATAATTTTTAAAACCTCAAGTAATAAAGAGGATTTCTTGCTTGGATGCAAGGTCTGTTGTTTAAAGGGGTGAGAACAGTTGGACTAAATCAACTGCTCCTAGGGATTACTTTATAAATCTTCGAAGGATAAAGGTGATAAAGCTAATCTTCATCAGTTTTAAATTCACAGAGTAGAGTAAAACTAAATGCTATTTCTGCCAATTCACCGCTGTTTTACTAAGTTCATGAAGGTGGTGATGATAATGATGCCAATGATAATGACTACAAGCTCAACAACATAGAATTCTTGTGGCAGTTTTGAATGGAGTTCCAGAATTAAGTAGATCTTGTTTTCTTCAGTGTAGAATATCTGAAAACTTTATTGAATTTTCTGTAAAAGCAGGAGACTGAATAAGGCTAAATGTTAATGGAAGTATGTGTTTGCATGCATCTATGTATGTACATGTATGTCTATATATACTGGTGCATATACATACATGTGTGTGTGTATATGCACATATTCAACACATATACAAATACACATATGTATATGTATGAGCAAAATATTAATTAAATCTAAAATGACGAAAGAACAGGAATTACATAATCACTTTCATTAGCTTACAGCTGTTTCTTTAAAAGGAACTGTACACAGAAATCAGTACAGCAAATATATACAAATTCATGCACACATACACATACATGTGTATGTGTATATATGATCAGAAAAATTTTAATGTATAAGAATTGAGATACCTAAAACAAATTAGCCTACATGGAAGCATGACTTCAGAGAATAAATATGTGTTGAGAATGACAATTTGAATTTCATCATCTGGATTCAAGTTTGTTGCAACAAAGCTATCTAAAATAGTGCAGCATTCCTAACCTAGGTACATACAGGTAGTATATATTAAGTATTTAGTATGCAGTAAATTAACTCAATAAACTTTGTGTTTGGTTTTGTATTTTTTTTTAATATAAACTTAGATATCTTTTTACCATGCTGATATAAAAATATATCAAAACCCAGGCAACGATTTTTTTCTGGAACTATTTCTTCTTTTGCAGTAACAGCATAGCAGAGTCATTTTAACCTTTCAAACACACAGAAACTCAGTTACTGTGGACCGGGTCTCAGATAATGTGATGGAAATTTTGACACCAAATAATAAAATGAATTTAACAGTTTATTTGGGTTTTTGAATAGCTAAAATGAGTCTTCCATACTGTAATTGCTTAAGCTTCAGCATACAATCTTATTTCTTTATTGCCCACAAGGGGCTAAACATAGAGGGGACAAACAAGGACAGACAAAGGGATTAAGTCGATTACATCGACCCCAGACAAGTACAACTGTGAAATTTCTTTTGTAACCTTTTCATACACTTTAAGATATTTCAGGGCAGT